>NW_028270177.1:42981292-43281292 GCF_037043375.1 Chiloscyllium plagiosum
CTCTCTCCCCCCCGATCTCTCGCTCTCTCCCCCCCGATCTCTCGCTCTCTCCCCCCCGATCTCTCGCTCTCTCCCCCCCGATCTCTCGCTCTCTCCCCCCCCGATCTCTCGCTCTCTCCCCCCCGATCTCTCGCTCTCTCCCCCCCCGATCTCTCGCTCTCTCCCCCCGATCTCTCGCTCTCTCCCCCCCGATCTCTCGCTCTCCTCCCCCCCCGATCTCTCGCTCTCTCCCCCCCGATCTCTCGCTCTCTCCCCCCCGATCTCTCGCTCTCTCCCCCCCGATCTCTCGCTCTCTCCCCCCCCGATCTCTCGCTCTCTCCCCCCCGATCTCTCGCTCTCTCCCCCCCGATCTCTCGCTCTCTCCCCCCCGATCTCTCGCTCTCTCCCCCCCGATCTCTCGCTCTCTCCCCCCCGATCTCTCGCTCTCTCCCCCCCGATCTCTCGCTCTCCCCCGATCTCTCGCTCTCTCCCCCCGATCTCTCGCTCTCTCCCCCCCGATCTCTCGCTCTCTCCCCCCCGATCTCTCGCTCTCTCCCCCCCGATCTCTCGCTCTCTCCCCCCCGATCTCTCGCTCTCTCCCCCCCGATCTCTCGCTCTCTCCCCCCCGATCTCTCGCTCTCTCCCCCCCGATCTCTCGCTCTCTCCCCCCCGATCTCTCGCTCTCTCCCCCCCGATCTCTCGCTCTCTCCCCCCCGATCTCTCGCTCTCTCCCCCCCGATCTCTCGCTCTCTCCCCCCCGATCTCTCGCTCTCTCCCCCCCGATCTCTCGCTCTCTCCCCCCCGATCTCTCGCTCTCTCCCCCCCGATCTCTCGCTCTCTCCCCCCCGATCTCTCGCTCTCTCCCCCCCGATCTCTCGCTCTCTCCCCCCCGATCTCTCGCTCTCTCCCCCCCGATCTCTCGCTCTCTCCCCCCCGATCTCTCGCTCTCTCCCCCCCGATCTCTCGCTCTTCCCCCCCGATCTCTCGCTCTCTCCCCCCCGATCTCTCGCTCTCTCCCCCCCGATCTCTCGCTCTCTCCCCCCCGATCTCTCGCTCTCTCCCCCCCGATCTCTCGCTCTCTCCCCCCCGATCTCTCGCTCTCTCCCCCCCGATCTCTCGCTCTCTCCCCCCCGATCTCTCGCTCTCTCCCCCCCCGATCTCTCGCTCTCTCCCCCCCGATCTCTCGCTCTCTCCCCCCGATCTCTCGCTCTCTCCCCCCCGATCTCTCGCTCTCTCCCCCCCGATCTCTCGCTCTCTCCCCCCCGATCTCTCGCTCTCTCCCCCCCGATCTCTCGCTCTCTCCCCCCCGATCTCTCGCTCTCTCCCCCCGATCTCTCGCTCTCCCCCCGATCTCTCGCTCTCTCCCCCCGATCTCTCGCTCTCTCCCCCCCGATCTCTCGCTCTCTCCCCCCGATCTCTCGCTCTCTCCCCCCCGATCTCTCGCTCTCTCCCCCCCGATCTCTCGCTCTCTCCCCCCGATCTCTCGCTCTCTCCCCCCCGATCTCTCGCTCTCTCCCCCCCCGATCTCTCGCTCTCTCCCCCCCGATCTCTCGCTCTCTCCCCCCCGATCTCTCGCTCTCTCCCCCCCGATCTCTCGCTCTCTCCCCCCCGATCTCTCGCTCTCTCCCCCCCGATCTCTCGCTCTCTCCCCCCCGATCTCTCGCGCTCTCCCCCCCGATCTCTCGCGCTCTCCCCCCCGATCTCTCGCGCTCTCCCCCCCGATCTCTCGCTCTCTCCCCCCCGATCTCTCGCTCTCTCCCCCCCCGATCTCTCGCTCTCTCCCCCCCGATCTCTCGCTCTCTCCCCCCCGATCTCTCGCTCTCTCCCCCCCGATCTCTCGCTCTCTCCCCCCCGATCTCTCGCTCTCTCCCCCCCGATCTCTCGCTCTCTCCCCCCCGATCTCTCGCTCTCTCCCCCCCGATCTCTCGCTCTCTCCCCCCGATCTCTCGCTCTCTCCCCCCCGATCTCTCGCTCTCTCCCCCCCGATCTCTCGCTCTCTCCCCCCCGATCTCTCGCTCTCTCCCCCCCGATCTCTCGCTCTCTCCCCCCCGATCTCTCGCTCTCTCCCCCCCGATCTCTCGCTCTCTCCCCCCCGATCTCTCGCTCTCTCCCCCCCGATCTCTCGCTCTCTCCCCCCCGATCTCTCGCTCTCTCCCCCCCGATCTCTCGCTCTCTCCCCCCCGATCTCTCGCTCTCTCCCCCCCGATCTCTCGCTCTCTCCCCCCCGATCTCTCGCTCTCTCCCCCCCGATCTCTCGCTCTCTCCCCCCCGATCTCTCGCTCTCTCCCCCCCGATCTCTCGCTCTCTCCCCCCCGATCTCTCGCTCTCTCCCCCCCGATCTCTCGCTCTCTCCCCCCCGATCTCTCGCTCTCTCCCCCCCGATCTCTCGCTCTCTCCCCCCCCGATCTCTCGCTCTCTCCCCCCGATCTCTCGCTCTCTCCCCCCCGATCTCTCGCTCTCTCCCCCCGATCTCTCGCTCTCTCCCCCCCGATCTCTCGCTCTCTCCCCCCCGATCTCTCGCTCTCTCCCCCCCGATCTCTCGCTCTCCCCGATCTCTCGCTCTCCCCCCCGATCTCTCGCTCTCTCCCCCCCGATCTCTCGCTCTCTCCCCCCCGATCTCTCGCTCTCTCCCCCCCGATCTCTCGCTCTCTCCCCCCCGATCTCTCGCTCTCTCCCCCCCGATCTCTCGCTCTCTCCCCCCCGATCTCTCGCTCTCTCCCCCCCGATCTCTCGCTCTCTCCCCCCCGATCTCTCGCGCTCTCCCCCCCGATCTCTCGCGCTCTCTCCCCCCCGATCTCTCGCGCTCTCTCCCCCCGATCTCGCGCTCTCTCCCCCTCCCCCCCCCGATCTTGCGCTCTCCCCCCCTCCCCCCCCCCGTTCTCGCGCTCTCCCCCCCTCCCCCCCCCCCCGTTCTCGCGCTCTCCCCCCTCCACCCCCGTTCTCGCGCTCTCTCCCCCCCCCCGTTCTCGCGCTCTCTCCCCCCCACCCCCGTTCTCGCGCTCTCTCCCCCCCCCGTTCTCGCGCTCTCCCCCCCCCCGATCTCTCGCTCTCTCCCCCCCGATCTCTCGCTCGCCCCCCCCCGATCTTGCGCTCGCCCCCCCTCCCCCCCCCGATCTCGCGCTCTCCCCCCCTCCCCCCCCCCGTTCTCGCGCTCTCCCCCCCTCCCCCCCCCCGTTCTCGCGCTCTCTCCCCTCCACCCCCGTTCTCGCGCTCTCTCCCCCCCCCCGTTCTCGCGCTCTCTCCCCCCCCACCCCCGTTCTCGCGCTCTCTCCCCCCCCCCGTTCTCGCGCTCTCTCCCCCCCGATCTCTCGCTCTCTCCCCCCCGATCTCTCGCTCTCCCCCCCCGATCTTGCGCTCGCTCCCCCCCCCGATCTTGCGCTCGCCCCCCCTCCCCCCCCGTTCTCGCGCTCTTCCCCCCCCCCCCCCGTTCTCGCGCTCTCCCCCCCCCGATCGCGCGCTATCCCCCCCACCCCCCCCCCCATCGCGCGCTCTCCCCCCCCCCTGATCTCGCGCTCCCCCCCCGTTCTCGCGCTCCCCCCCCCGTTCTCGCGCTCCCCCCCCCCCCGTTCTCGCGCTCCCCCCCGCCCCCCGCGTTCTCGCGCTCCCCCCCCCCCCCCCGTTCTCGCGCTCCCCCCCCCCCCGCCGTTCTCGCGCTCCCCCCCCCCGCCGTTCTCGCGCTCTCCCCCCCCCCGTTCTCGCGCTCGCTCTCCCCCCCCGATCTCGCGCTCTCCCCCCCCCCCCGTTCTCGCGCTCTCCCCCCCTCCCCCCCCCCGTTCTCGCGCTCTCCCCCCCTCCCCCCCCCCGTTCTCGCGCTCTCTCCCCTCCACCCCCGTTCTCGCGCTCTCTCCCCCCCCCCCGTTCTCGCGCTCTCTCCCCCCCACCCCCGTTCTCGCGCTCTCTCCCCCCCCCCGTTCTCGCGCTCTCTCCCCCCCGATCTCTCGCTCTGTCCCCCCCGATCTCTCGCTCTCCCCCCCCGATCTTGCGCTCGCTCTCCCCCCCCCGATCTTGCGCTCGCCCCCCCTCCCCCCCCGTTCTCGCGCTCTTCCCCCCCCCCCCCGTTCTCGCGCTCTCCCCCCCCCAATCGCGCGCTATCCCCCCCACCCCCCCCCCCCAATCGCGCGCTCTCCCCCCCCCCTGATCTCGCGCTCCCCCCCCGTTCTCGCGCTCCCCCCCCCCGTTCTCGCGCTCCCCCCCCCCCGTTCTCGCGCTCCCCCCGCCCCCCGCGTTCTCGCGCTCCCCCCCCCCCCCCCGTTCTCGCGCTCCCCCCCCCCGCCGTTCTCGCGCTCCCCCCCCCCCGCCGTTCTCGCGCTCTCCCCCCCCCCGTTCTCGCGCTCGCTCTCCCCCCCCGATCTCGCGCTCTCCCCCCCTCCCCCCCCCCCCCCCCCCGTTCTCGCGCTCTCCCCCCCCTCCCCCCCCCCCCCCGTTCTCGCGCTCTTCCCCCCCCTCCCCCCCCCCCCGTTCTCGCGCTCTCCCCCCCCCCGTTCTCGCGCTCTCCCCCCCTCCCTCCCCCCGTTCTCGCGCTCTCCCCCCCTCCCTCCCCCCGTTCTCGCGCTCTCCCCCCCTCCCCCCCCCCCCCCGTTCTCGCGCTCTCCCCCCCCCCCCTGTTCTCGCGCTCTTCCCCCCCCCCCCCCGATCGCGCGCTCTCCCCCCCCCCTCCCCCCCCCGATCGCGCGCTCGCCCCCCCCCTCCCCCCCCCTGTTCTCGCGCTCTTCCCCCCCCGTTCTCGCGCTCTTCCCCCCCCCCCCCGTTCTCGCGCTCTTCCCCCCTCCCCCGTTCTCGCACTCTTCCCCTCCCCCGTTCTCGCGCTCTTCCCTCCCTCCCCCGTTCTCGCGCTCTCCCCCCCTCCCCCCCCCCCCCCGATCGCGCGCTCTCCCCCCCCCCCTCCCCCCCCCGATCGCGCGCTCGCCCCCCCCCTCCCACCCCCTGTTCTCGCGCTCTTCCCCCCCCCGTTCTCGCGCTCTTCCCCCCCCCTCCCCCGTTCTCGCGCTCTTCCCCCCTCCCCCGTTCTCGCACTCTTCCCCTCCCCCGTTCTCGCGCTCTTCCCTCCCTCCCCCGTTCTCGCGCTCTTCCCTCCCCCCCCCCCCGTTCTCACGCTCTCCCCCCCCCGTTCTCGCGCGCTCCCCCCCCCCCCGTTCTCGCGCTCCCCCCCCCCGTTCTCGCGCTCTCCCCCCCCCCCGTTCTCGCGCTCTCTCCCACCCCCGTTCTCCCCCTCCCCGTTCTCGCGCTCTCTCCCCCCCCCCCCCCCGATCTCGCGCTCTCTCCCACCCCCGTTCTCCGCCCCCCGTTCTCGCGCTCTCCCCCCCCCCTCCCCCCCGTTCTCGCGCTCTCCCCCCCGTTCTCGCGCTCTCTCCCCCCCCCGCTCTTCCCCCCCCCCCCGTTCTCGCGCTCTCCCCCCCGTTCTCGCGCTCTCCCCCCCGTTCTCGCGCTCTCCCCCCCGTTCTCGCGCTCTCCCCCCCCGTTCTCGCGCTCTCCCCCCCGTTCTCGCGCTCTCCCCCCCGTTCTCGCGCTCTCCCCCCCGTTCTCGCGCTCTCCCCCCCGTTCTCGCGCTCTCCCCCCCGTTCTCGCGCTCTCCCCCCCGTTCTCGCGCTCTCCCCCCCGTTCTCGCGCTCTCCCCCCCCGTTCTCGCGCTCTCCCCCCCGTTCTCGCGCTCTCCCCCCCGTTCTCGCGCTCTCTCCCCCCCCGCTCTCCCCCCCCCCCCCCCCCGTTCTTGCGCTCTTCCCCCCTCCCCCCGTTCTCGCGCTCTTCCCCCCTCCCCCCGTTCTCGCGCTCTCTCCCCCCCCGTCCTTCCCCCCCCCCCCCGTTCTCGCGCTCTCCCCCCCCCCCCCCCGTTCTTGCGCTCTCCCCCCCCCCCCCCCGTTCTTGCGCTCTGCCCCCCCCCCCCCCCGTTCTTGCGCTCTTCCCCCCCCCCCCCCCCCCCCCGTTCTTGCGCTCTCCCCCCTCGCCCCCCCCCCCCCCCCCCCCCCCCTCTCGCGCCCTCCCTTCTTGGAAATATCTGTCTGGCTGACCTTGACGTCTACAGAAACTTCTGGAAGGTTACTGCTAAGTCCGGACATGTGATTATAACAGTTATCTTTGTTAAACTGTTTTTTAACAAAAACATATTCTAAATATACGTATTGAAGTTTTCTTAATTTGTCAAAATATCGATAGAATGCTGTTGAGGAGCTAGCTTCAGTACTCTATGGGAAAATTGAGCCAAATGGTTTTCATTTCTGTTGTAAATTCTATAGCTTTTGCACATTTCTTTGAACTTCATAACTCCCATTTTATTGTTTTAATTCTTTCATAGCTACAGTATCCTGTATACTGGGATCTCCTTGAATTTTGTGATGGATTCAGGAAGCTTTTAGATCATCTACAGCTGGATAAGGTCAGTACAAGTGGAGTTGTATTAACTTCATTGGACATGAGATACATTAGTGATTTAACTCTAGAATCAGATATACAAATTCCAAAATTGCTGGTGGATCAAATTTGGATTTGGAGTTAGTACAAAGTAGTAAATGTTGCAGGCTCGAAGGGCAGAATGGCCTACTCCTGCACCTATTGTCTAAAATGCGAGTAAGGTACATATTCACTTGAGAATTGGATTTTATTTGTAAAATGTGAAGTGATGCTTCTTTATAGGAAGAATAAGGAGGTCATAGAGATGTACAGTACAAAAAAGGCATACCACATCTGTGCAGGTCAAACCAACCACCCAATTATTTTAATCCTATTTTCTAGAACTTGACTCAGCCTTATGTGCAAGTGCACATCTAAATACTTAAATGCTATGAGTTTCTGCTTGTACTGTTCTTGTGCAGGCACTGGGTTCCACATTTTCGCCACCCTCTGGATGGAAAGGCTTTTCCTCACGTGTATTCTAAACCACTGTCCCTTAAATCTGTGCCGCTGGTCATTAATCCATCCATCAAGGAGAAGAGCCTTTTCCTGTCTACCCTATCTACGCCCCTCATAATTTGGTGCATCACAGTCAAGTTCACTCTCAATCTCCCCGCTCTAAGGAAAATAACTCCAGTCGATCCAATCTCTCTGCGTATCTATAAAAATCCAGTGTAGGCAACATCATGGTATATTTCCTGTGCTCCGTTTCGGTGCAATTATATCTCTCTTTTAATATGGATTCCAGAGCTGCACACTGTATTGGCCTAACCAATTTTTGAGTTTTCACATAACTACCCTGCTGTTAAATTCACCACCCTGGCTAATAAAGGAATATGTCCCATGTGCTTTCTTAGCCAATTTATCCACCTGTCTAAAAACATTAAGGGACCAGTGTGCATTGCAAAGCATTTGATAAGTTTCCCCGTGGCAGGCTATTGCAGAAAATACGAAGGCATGGGATTGCAGGTGATTTAGTTGTTTGGATCAGAAATTGGCTAGCTGAAAGAGGACAGAGGATGATTGTTGATGGGAAATGTTCATCCTAGAGATCACTTACCAGTAGGGTACCGCAAGGATCTGTTTTGGGTCCACTGCTTGCTTTTGTCATTTTTATAAATGACCTGGATGGGGGTGCAGAAGGTTGGGTTAGAAAATTTGTGGATGACACTGAGTTGGTGGCATTGTGGACAGTGTGAAAGGATGTTGCAGGTCACAGAGGGACATAGATAAGCTGCAAAGGGACATAGATAAGCTGCAATGGAGTTCAATGTGGAAAAGTGTGAGGTGATTCACTTTGGAAGGAGCAACAGGAATACAGAGTACTGGTGTGTTAGCTTTTATAGGTAGAAGGATTGAATTTTGTTCCATGAGGTCATGTTGCAAAATTCTGGTTCGGCCGCACTTGGAGCATTGCATACAGTTCTGGATGCCGCATTATAGGAAGGATGTGGAAGCTTTGGAAAGGATGCAGAGGTAATTTACCAGGATTTTGCCTGGTATGGAGGGAAGATCTTATGAAGAAAAGCTGAGGGATTTGAGGCTGTTTTCATTAGAGAGAAGAGGTTGAGAAGCGACTTAATAGAGACATACAAGATGATTTGAGCTTTAGATAGGGTGGACAGTGAGAGCCTTTTTTCCTCGAATGGTGATGGCTAACACGAGGGTGCATAGCTTTAAACTGAGGGGTGATAGATACAGGGCAGATGTCAGAGGTTGGTTCTTTGCTCAGAGTCGTAAAGGCATGGCACATCCTGCCTGCAACAAGAGTAGACTAGCCAACTTAAAGGGCATTTGAATGGTCATTGGGTAAATATATGGATGATAATGGAATAATGTAGGTTAGATGGGTTTCAGATTGGTTTTACAAATTGATGAAACATGGAGCGCCGAAGGGCCTGTACTACGCTGCAATGTTCTATGCACTCTGGGTTCCCAGGGTCCTACTATTCATGCATACCTTTGTTTCGAATGGTCCTGGAGGAGCATCTGAGATGGAGGAGCAGAGTGATGTAGAAATGAGATTAACAAATCATTTAAAATAATAATGAGACCAATTTAAAAAACACATAGGCCAAGTTCTGCAGTTTATTTCTTGAATGACAGAATTGAAGAGTGGAGAATTTCAGTGTAAACATGTAATTTAACTAGGCTATGTGTATTTAGCGCAGTTCAGATTTATGATGTAAGATCTAGAGGCATTGCAAAAGATGGAAAGAGGGTTTATAAGGATGGTACCAAACTGAGGGTCCACAAAATGTCCAGACATGACATAAACTGGAAAATAGAACCAAGAACTGCAGATGTTGTGGATCTATAACTAAAGCGTAAATTGGTGGAGAGACAGCTGCTCTGGCAGCATCTAAAGGGAGAAAGCAAAGCTTTTGTATCTGGAATTGAGTCTGATTTGAGATTCATCAGACTCTGTGTTAACTTTGCTTTCTCGCTGCAGATGCTGCCAGACATGTTGAATTTCTCCAGCCATTTCTATTTCAGTTTAAAAACTAAACAGGAATGATCATCAGGGAGAATTAAATGGATTGAGGTGTCTTTTTCTAGAAAAAAGCAGAGATCTGATCCACAGCAATATGGATACCTTACCCTCTGACACCACCTAGCAACAAAACATTGAGGCAAGGTACTACAAGAATGCAGGTGACGTAAATATTTGATAGGCAAAATGTCCAGAAAGTGTGGTGGTAGAGAGCCCCAATATCTGAAGCCAAACATATCAGATATTGACAAATAACCTAATATTAAATTTAGGAGGATGATCTTGTCCCAAATGTGGAAATCACTATCACAAGGAAAATAACACAGGTGTATGGAGTTAAATGAAAAGCTGAGTAAAAATAATTACTGATAAGTTGAATGAACTTACGAGACTTGCTGTAGTTTTTGATATCTTACGAGACTTGCTGTAGCTTTTGATAAAGTTAGATAAAACAGAATGCCCCTAAAAAGGTAAATTGTAGAAAAGCTGCAAGTTATTAATAATCTACCATCAGCCAAATTTGATTTGTGCAGGTTCATATTTTTGGCGCTTCCTTGGGAGGATTTTTGGCACAGAAGTTTGCAGAATATGCACACAAATCACCCAGAGTTCATTCTCTTATCTTGTGTAACTCATTCAGTGACACATCTATCTTCAACCAGTCTTGGACTGCTAGCAGGTAAGAAATGAATGTATTAAAGATTTTATCTCCTGATCTAATCATTTATTTCTGATCATCTCAGCAGCTGATCGAGATATAATAGTATTGTAGAAATCTTGCATTGCCCCATGTTCCTTCTCCCCGCCCCCCCCCCCCCCCCCCCCCCCCCCGTGTTTAAAGTCCATATAAGATTTATAATGGGTAAATTTAGGTGTCAGAGAAATGTTCTCAGTTACCGAAAATTTAAAAAGCATTTAAAATTATAAAGTTAAAAATCTCTCAACACCAGGTTATAGTCCAACAGGTTTAATTGGAAGGACACAGGCTTTCGGAGCGACGCTCCTGCATCAGGTGATAGTGGAGGGCTCGATCGTAACACAGAATTTAAAGCAAAAATATGCAGTGTGATGTAACTGAAATTACACATTGAAAAATTGATTGTTAAGCCTTTCATCTGTTAGAATACAGTGATAGTTTCACTACTTTCATGTGTAAATCACAAAACTTTTTTTTTAAAGTTGCATTCTCGGGTTAGCTGTTAACAATGGTGATAGCTAGACAATATGTTGAAGGTGTTAGCCGCCTGTGTTCCCTGTCTATGACCTGATGTTTAGATTGATTCTAATCTAAAAAGTGAGATAACCGAGATTCATGCAGTTTTTGAGCTCAGAGTTCTACATGAATGTATGGAGTTTTTGAGCAAAGTGCAATGTAACTCTGCAAGTACAAATTCACACGACAAAATATGTGTGTGTGTGTGTGTGTGTGTGTGTGTGTGTGTGTGTGTGTGTGTGTGGTGTCTTAAGTCTGTGAGGGGGTGTGTGTGTAGAGTGTCTTAAGTCTGTGAGGGGGTGTGTATGTGTGTGTGTGTAGAGTGTCTTAAGTCTGTGAGGGGGTGTGTATGTGTGTGTGTAGAGTGTCTTAAGTCTGTGAGGGGGTGTATGTGCAGAGTGTCTTAAGTCTGTGAGGGGGTGTATGTGCAGAGTGTCTTAAGTCTGTGAGGGGGTGTATGTGCAGAGTGTCTGTGTGCACGTCTGTGTGTACCTGTGTCCGTGTGTGTGTGTGGGAATATCTGTGTGTATGTATGTAGTGCAATGGTGATCACCTGTAATGTGACATGAACCCAAGGTCCCGGTTGAGGCCCTCCCTATGGGTACCCCCCCCCCCCCCCCCCCGAAGATAGCTAGCAAACCTACCCCCCAGGATATTGGTGCCCTTCTGGTTCAGGTGCAACCCGTCCTGCTTGTACAGGTCCCACCTTCCCCAGAATGCAGTCCAATTGTCCAAATACCTGAAGCCCTCCCTCCTACACCATCCTTGCAGCCACGTGTTCAACTGCACTCTCTCCCTATTCCTTGCCTCACTGTCACGTGGCACCGGCAACAACCCAGAGATGACGACTGTCTGTCCTAGCTTTCAGCTTCCAGCCTAACTCCCTGAGCTCTTGAATGACTTCCCCACCTCTCTTCCTACCTATGTCGTTGGTGCCAACGTGCACCGTGACTTCTGGCTGCACACCCTCCCCCTTAAGGATTCTGAAGACACGGTCCAAGACGTCACGGACCCTGGCACCCGGGAGGCAACAAAACATCTGAGAGTCTCGCCCATGCCCACAGAATCGCCTGTCCGTCCCTCTAACTAGAGAGTCTCCTATAACTAGCGCTCTCCTCCTCTCCCCCCTTTCCCTTCTGAGTCTCAGAGCCAGACCTCAAGCCACAGACCTGGTCACTGCAGCTTACCCCTGCTAGGCTGTCCCCCCACCAGTATCCAAAGCGGTATACCTATTGTTTAGGGGAATGACTACAGGGGATCCCTGCACTGCCTGCTTCCTCCCCTTCCCACTTCTAACTGTTACCCAGCTACTTCTGTTCTCTGGTGTAACTATGTCCCTGTAGCTTCGATCTATCACCTTCTCAGCCTCTCGAATAATCCTCAGTTCATCCAACTCCAGTTCCAGTTCCCTAACTCCCTAACAGTGGTTAGCACTGCTGCCTCACAGCGCCAGAGAGCCGGGTTCAATTCCTGCCTCAGGCGACTGTGTGGAGTTTGCACGTTCTCCCCGTGTCTGCGTGGGTTTCCTCCGGGTGCTCCGGTTTCCTCCCACCATCCAAAGATATGCAGGTCAGGTGAATTGGCCATTCTAAATTGTCTGTAGTGTTAAGTAAGGTGTAAATGTAGGGGTATGGGTGGGTTTCGCTTCGGCGGGTCGGTGTGGACTTGTTGGGCCGAAGGGCCTGTTTCCACACTGTAATCTAATCTAATCTAAACTCGTTCTGTGAGGAGCAGAATCTGACTGCATTTCCTGCAGATGAAGTCGGCAGGAGTATCGGTGGTCACCCCTACCTCAAACATCCGGCAGGAGGAACATTCCACTGCCTGCGCTGCCATTACTCTACACTTCGTCTCCAAAGCAAGAACACTGAGTAGCTTACCTGTGAACTTTAAAGTTAGGTTAGAGGAGGAGGATGGGAGGGAGGCCCTACTATGTAGGGCCTGGGGTATAGAACACACCCACTCAAATATCAATCACTTCCCTTCCCGACCAGCTCTGCGCTCCAACCTCACTTCCACCCACCTCTCTGTGTGATTTTTAATTTTGTACACCCTAGTCCAACACCGGCATCTCCAAATCATGTTTAAAATTATAGAGTGCATAATAATTGCACCAGTTCCACACCATTCATGGATTTCAGTGTTGAGTCTTCGCTGTTATCATAGTTTTAGGAAGAGCGCAGTAACTTGAACGTCAACAGCAGATGTGCCGCCATCTATTACCTCATTATAATCTGTTACTATTAGGAGTTCAATAATTTGTTCTTGTAGCTACAAATGAGTATTTTTAAGTAAGAAATAAAAACATGAGGGCATAACTGAGAAATGGAAAACTTGAGGCAATTTTAATGTATCTTTGCTCAGAAAGCTTCCTGTTTCATTATTCTGATAATATATTAAATACAGGGAATATTGACATGTATTCCAGACACAAGTTCACATCTCTCCATGGCAACAGTGGAATCTATATTCAGTTTTAAACAACAACTATCAGAATTGGTGTCTGTAGCTGTATTGCATCATGCCCTTTATGGAACGAAATATGCCACATTTTCCAACCTGCTATTCAAACACAGCAGTTTGATTACATTGTCCTCTAAAATGGCTAAGCAAGCTATTCCATTCTGAGCAAGATAGGATTGAAGCCCCAAGGTTCACCGTTTGGGAGCCACAGCAGTATTGCATCCCAAGGAAGATGAAACATACTGAGGGGCGTGTGAGACAACCATGGCTGACAAGGGAATAAAACCAAACAAAAGTGGCAAAGATTAGTGAGATACCAGAAGAATTGGGAAACTTTTTAAAAATCAGCACAGGCCAACCAAAAAAGCAAGAAGGGGTAAAAAGCTGAAATAAGAGATTAAGCTGGCTAATAATATAAATGGAGATTGCAAGAGTTTTTCAGATTTTCACTAATAATCCCTGGAATGAAGAACTGTTGAGGACTCTGGGTCTGTAATCGATGGAGTTTAGAAGGATGAGGGAGGATCTGTTTGAAATTTACAATTTCAAGGCTTGAATAGAGAGGACATGTACATAGTGTTTCCACCAGGAGGAAAGACTAGCGGGCACTACTGCCTCACAGCGACAGGGTCCCAGGTTCGATTCCAGCCTCGGGTGACTGCCTGTGTGGAGTTTGCACATTCTCACTGTGTCTGCGTGGGTTTCCTCCGGATACTCCAGTTTCCTCCCACAATCCAAAGAAGTGCAGGGCAGGTGAATTGACAATGCTAAATTGCCTGTAGTGTTCGGTACATTAGTTAGAGGGAAATGGGGCTGGGTGGGTTACTCTTCGGAGGGTCGGTGTGGACTGGTTGGGCCGAAGGGCCTGTTTCCACACTGTAGGGAATCTAATCAAATGAGGGGGCGACCCTTCAGAATTATGATGACAAATGTCTGCAGCCAGAGGGTGGTGAATCTGTGGAACTCATTGCCACAGAAGGCTGTGGAGACCAAGTCATTGCGTATATTGAAGTCAGAGATATTAGTAAGTGGATTAAGGGTTACTGGGAGAACACTTGGGAATAGGGTTGAGAAACATATCAGCCATAATCAGATGGTGGTGCAGACTGTATGACCGATTGGCCTAATTCTGCTCTGAGATCTTACTGTCTTTGAATCCACAGGATTTTACCAAATACAAATTGAAGCATGGAGACTAGGAAACATTCTTTAATAGTTGCATTAAAGATATTAAAAATACAGTTAACTGTACTCAACATCGAAAATGAAATCTTTACATCACATTTCCTTCCATCCTATTAGACTAACTGCCCAATAAACTTAAGTCAGATACCTTTTCAAAAAGTTAGAAGATTAACTTTGTGCTGAGATACTGTTGACCTGCCTTTTATATTCACCAAAGGTATACCCTTTAAATCTCTTTTGAAATCCTGCATTCTCACATAGCTCATGAAATACATCTGACCAAACTCTGAAGTGTAGCCACCTCAGTTGGTGCTCCTGGTTTTGAATCATCTTGAATTTTAGGGTTCTGCTTATTCACTTGCACACGCAGGCACAAACAGCTGAACTAAGTTTTCTCCTCGTTACAAATCTACAAGCTTGGAATTATACAGCACAGAAACAGATCTTTTGGTCCAACCAATCCATGTCGACCTTAATCCCAAGGAGAAAGTGAGGTCTGCAGATGCTGGAGATCAAAGTTGAAACTTTATTGCTGGAACAGCACAGCAGGTCAGGCAGCATCCAGGGAACAGGAGATTCGACGTTTCGGGCACAGGCCCTTCTTCAGGAATGAGCAGAGAGTGTTCAGCAGGAGAAGATAAAAGGTAGGGAGGAGGGACTTGGAGGAGGGGAGTTGGAAATGTGATAGGTGGAAAGAGGTCAAGGTGAGGGTGATAGGTCGGAGTAGGATGGAGGCGGAGAGGTCAAGAAGACGACTGCAGGTCAGGAAGGCGGTGCCGGGCTGGAGGGATCCGGCTGAGACAAGGTGGGGGGAGGGGGGATGAAGAAACTGGTGAAGTCCAAGTTCATCCCCTGCGGTTGGAGGGTTCCCAGTCGGAAGATAAGACGCTCCTCCTCCGACCGTCGGGTTGTTGTGGTTTGGCGGTGGATGAGTCCAATGACCTGCATATCCTCGGTGGAGTGGGAGGGGGAGTTGAAATGCTGTGCCACAGGTTGGTTGGGTTGGTTCGTTCGGGTGGCCCAGAGGTGCTCTCTGAATCGCTCCGCAAGTAGGCGGCCTGTCTCCCCAATATAGAGGAGGCCACACCGGCTGCAGCGGATGCAGTAGATGATGTGGGTGGAGGTGCAGGTGAATCTGTGGCGGATATGGAAGTTTCCCTTGGGGCCTTGGAGAGAAGTGAGGGGGGAGGTGTGGGCGCAAGTGTTGCACCTCCTGCGGTTGCAAGGGAAGGTGCCGGGAGTGGAGGTTGGGTCGGTGGGGGGTGTGGATCTGACAAGGGAGTCGCGGAGGGAGTGGTCTCTACGGAAAGCTGATAGGGGAGGGGAGGGAAATATATCCTTGGTGCTGGGGTCTGTTTGGAGGTGGCGGAAGTGACGGCGGATGATGTGCTGTACATGGAGATTGGTGGGGTGGTAGGTGAGGACCAGTGGGGTTCTGTCCTGGTGGCGGTTGGAGGGGCGGGGCTCAAGGGCGGAGGAGCGGGAAGTGGAGGAGATGCGGTGGAGGGCACCGTCGACCACGTCGGGGGGGAAATTGCGGTCCTTGAAGAAGGAGGCCATCTGTGTTGTACGTATTTTGAACTGGTCCTCCTGGGAGCAGATGCGGCGGAGACGAAGGAATTGGGAGAATGGGATGGCGTTTTTACAGGGGGCAGGATGGGAGGAGGTGTAGTCCAGGTAGACCTTAATCCCAAACTAAACTAGTCCAACCTGCCCGCACATTCTGGAAGCAAACTTTTTTTCTGTATCCTCGCTAGTGTGATTACGTCCAATCGGTGATGTGAACATTATTTCCTATTTTTATTCTCCATTTCATTTGAAATATCCATTGGCTTTTGAAATACACGCTGAACTTGAATAAAAACTGAATGAACCACAGATGCCCCAGCACTGATTCCTGTGGCAAACTGTTAATTACAAATTGTAATGTTGAAAATGCTTCCTTTATCCTAATGTTGTTCTATTAATTAGACAATCTTCAATCCATGCTAGCTTACTACCCCAACACCTTATGTTATGAACGAATCTTAACTATGATATCTTATCAAATGCTTTTTGGAAATTCTAGTATGTTACATTCCCTTTTATCCTGTTGTTACCTTCTCAAAGAATTTGAAAATATTTGTCCGACCCTTCATGAAGCCATGCTGTTTGTATTTGATTATGTATATTTCTAAATGCTCTGCATCCTTTGTAACAGACCCTAACTTTTTTTTCAATGACAGCTTTAAGCTAACTGGCCTATAGTTATTGTTTTCTGGCTCCTCCATTTTTAGCAAGGGTAGTTTTCCAATTCTTTGGGGTTTTCTCAGAATCGCAGGATTCTTGGACGATTACTCCCAGTAATCTCACTAGCTACTTCCCATAGTATCCTAGAACATAACTCAAGAGGTCCAAGGGTGGTCTTAATCTTTAATACCATTAGTTTCCCTAGGTAGTTTTCCTTTAATGATAGTTACTTTGCTGTTGTGGCCATTTCAGAGACATGGATAGAGCAGGGTGAGGAATGGATGTTGCAGGTTCCAGGGTTTAGATCTTTCATGAAGAACAGGCAAGGTGTGGCCTTGTTAGTCAAGGATAGTATAATGGTTGAAAAAACTTTTGACGAGTACTCGTCTACTGAAATAGTGTGAGTTGAGGTTAGAAACAGGAGAGGAGAGGTCACACTGTTTGGAGTTTTTAATAGGCCTCCGCAGAGTTCTACGGAGGTGGAAGAGAGGATTGGCAAAACTATTGAGTAGGAGTGAAAGGAACAGGGTGGTCATTATGGGGCACTTTAACTTCCCCAACATTGACTGAAAATGCTATAACTCTAGTACGTTGGATGGATCAGTTTTTGTCCACTGTGTACAGGAGGGTTTCCTGACGCAGTATGTTGAAGGGCTGACAAGAGGGGAGGCCACACTGGATCTGGTGCTTGGTAATGAACCAAGCCAGGTGTTTGATTTAGTTGTAGGTGATCACTTTGGAGAGAGTGACCATAATTCAGTTACGTTTAGTTTAGCGATGGAAAGGGATAGGTACATGCCACAGTTCAAGAGTTATCAATGGGGCGAGGGCAATTATAATGCGATTAGGCAAGAATTAGGATGCATAGAATTGGATAGCAAAATGCAGGGGATGCAGACAATGGAATTATGGAGCTGGTTTAAGGAACAGATATTGTGTGTCCTAGATAGGTATGTTCCTGTCAGGCAGGGAAGAAGTGATAAGGTAAGGGAACTGTGGTTTACTACAGAAATTGCATCTCTTGTTAAGCAGAAGAAGGAGGCTTGTGTGTTGATGAGGCAATGGAGAGTTACAGATCAACGAGGAAGGATTTAAAGAGAGTTATGAAGAGCAAATGAGCAGTCTTCAGCAAATAGAATAAAGGAGAACCCTAAAGCTTTCTATAGGTATGTGAGGAATAAAAGGACGTGTGGGGTAGGAACAGGGGCAGTCAAAGACAAAAGTGGGAAATTGAGTGTGGATCCTGTGGAGATTGGAGAGGTGCTAAACAAACATTTCTTATCAGTTTTCACTTCAGAAAAGAAGAATATTGTAGAGGAGAAGAATGAGGTATGAGATATTAGACTAGAAAGGATCGAGGTTAGTTACAAACAGGTGTTATCAATTCTAGGAGGAATGAAAGTAGACAAGTCCCCGGAGCCGGATGGGATTTATCCGAGGATTCTCTGGGAAGCTAGGGAGGAGATAGCAGAGCCTTTGGCTTTGATATTTGAGTCGTCATTGTCTACAGGTTTAATGCCAGAGGACTGGAGGATTGCAAATGTTGTGCCTTTGTTCAAGAAGGGCAGTAGAGATGACCCAGGATATTATAGACCAGTGAAACTTACTTCTGTTGTATGAAAGGTTTTGGAAAGGATTATAAGAGATAAGATTTATAATCATCTAGCACGCAACAATTTGATTTCAGATAGTCAACATGGTTTCATCAAGAGCACAAACGTCGTTTAGTTTTTTGAGAAGGTTACCAAGCATGCAGATGAGGGTAGGGCAGTTGACATGGTATACATGGACTTCAGTAAAGCCTTTGATAAGGTTCCACATGGTAGACTGTTGGAGAAAATGCAGACGCATGGGATTGAGGGTGATTTAGCAGTTTGGATTAGAAACTAGTTTTCTGTAAGAAGGCAGCGAGTGGTGGTTGATGGAAAATATTCAACCAGGAGTCCGGTTACGAGTGGTGTGCCAGAAAGATCTGTTTTGGGACCACTGCTGTTTGTCATTTTTATGAATGACTTAGATGCAGGCATAGGTGGATGGATTAGTAAATTTGCAGACGACACTAAAGTCGGTGGAGTAGTGGACAGTTTGGAAGAATGTTACGGGGGACTTGGATAAACTGCAGAATTGGGCTGAGAGGTGGCAAATGGAGTTCAATGCAGCTAAATGTGAGGTGGTGCTCTTCGGGAAAAATAACAGGAAGGCAGAGTACTGGGTCAGTGGAAAGATTCTTGGTAGTGTGGATGTGCAGAGGGATCTTGGTATCCATGTACATAGATCCCTGAAAGTTGCCACCCAGGTTGATAGTGCTGTTAAGAAGGCATATGGTGTGTTAGGTTTCATTGATAGAGGGCTGAAAATGTGTTACTGGGAAAGCGCAGCAGGTCAGGCAGCATCCAAGGAGCAGGAGAATGACGTTTCGGGCATGAGCCCTTCTTTCAGGCTCATGCCCGAAATGTCGATTCTCCTGCTCCTTGGATGCTGCTTGACCTGCTGCACTTTTCCAGCAACACATTTTCAGCTCTGATCTCCAGCATCTGCAGTCCTCACTTTCTCCTTCATTGGTAGAAGGATTGAGTTCCGGAACTGCAATATCATGCTCCAACAATACAAAATGCTGGTGCGGCCACTCCTGGAATATTGTGTACAGTTCTGGTCCCCATATTTTGGGAAGGATGTGTAAGCTTTGGAAAGGGCGCAGATGTACCAGGATGTTGCCTGGTCTGGAGAGAAGGTCTTATGAGGAAAGGCTGAGAGACTTGGGTCTATTCTCATTGGAAAGAAGGCAGCCAAGAGGGGATTTAATAGAGACATACAAGATGATCAGAGGATTGGATAGGGTAGACAGTGAAAGTCCTTTTCCTAGGATGGTGGCGTCAGCTTGTACGAGGGGGCAAAGCTACAAATCGAAGGGTGGTAGATTTAAGACAGATGTCAGAGGCAGGTTCTTTACGCAGAGTGGTAAGGGCGTGGAATGCCCTACCTGCCAATGTAGTTAACTCAGCCACATTAGAGAGATTTAAACAATCCTTAGATAAGCACATGGATGATGATGGGATAGTGTAGGGGGTCGAGCTGAGAATAGTTCACAGATCGGCGCAACATCGAGGTGCGAAGGGCCTGTTCTGCGCTATATTGGTCTATGTTATATGTTCTATGTTATTGTATTTATTCCCCTCCATCTGTTGCCAGTTGAATTAGTTTGGAATTTGGAATGCTAATAGTGCCCCTTACCATGAACATTGATGCAAAGCATTAATGCAACTCCTGGTTCTCCATTTCTTTTCTCCTTGGCTTGATTCCCAAAGAAGCCTATGTTCACCCTTCCATTTTTTTCAAATACTTAGATGATCTTATTATCTATTTCTATTGCTTGCTTGTTCACCCATTCACCCTCTTATTATTTTGGTTGTCTTTTTTTTGATTTTAAAAACTCTTCCCAATCCTCTGATTATTCATCATGGTTATCTTTTTATTCCTTTCAATTTGATGCTATATTTAACTTGATTAGCCATAGGATTGATTTATCCCTTAGAATCCTCCTTCCTCAGTGGCATATACCTTTGGGGCAAGACATGATTATTCTCATAAATGAGGAATTGTGATGTTCTATCCTAATGATTTAAATTTTAAAGTAAATGGTAATTGCATGAAACTGTCAACATTTTCCGAAGGTTATGGTGGGTTAAGGTCTGCCTCGGTCTCAGTTTTTCCAATATTTCAAACTATTGCAGAACCAAAAAAAAATTAACATTTGCTTTTCAACTATGTAGTATTTTCATTGATGAGGATTCAATTTACTTGAAAAAAATAACTAGACACTGTACATTTTGTAATATCACAGCTCCAACATATAGTGTATATGGATTTCAGTAAAACGTTTGATAATGTTCCCCATGGTACACTATTGTAGAAAATGAGGCATGGGATTGAGGATGATTTAGTGGTTTGGATCAGAAAATGGCTAGCTGTAAGAAGACAGAAGGTGGTAGTTGATGAGAAATGCTCATCCTGGAGTTCGGTTACGAGTGGTGTACCACAAGGATCTGTTTTGGGGCCGCTGCTGTTTGCCATTTTTATAAATAACCTGGATGAGGGTGTAGTAGGTTGGGTTAGTAAATTTGCAGATAACACTAAAGTCGGTGGAGTTGTGGATAGTGCTGATAGATGTTGCATCTTATAGAGATGTGCTGAGAGGTGGCAAATGGAGATTAATGTGGAAAAATGTGAGGTGATTCACTTTGGAAGGAGTAACAGGAATGCAGAGTACTGGGCTAATGGTAAGTTTCTTGGTAGTGTGGATGAGCAGGGAGATCTGTGTCTATGTACATAGATCCTTGAAAGTTGTCACCCAGGTTCTTAAGAAGGCATACGGTGTGCTGGCTTTTATTGGTAGAGGGATTGAGTTTCATAGCCATGAGGTCATATTACAGCTGTATGCAACTCTGGTGCGGCTGCACTTGGAATATTGTGTACAGTTCTGGTCGCTGCATTGTAGGAAGGATATGGAAGTATTGGAAAGGGTAGAGAGAAGATTTACTAGGATGTGCCTAGTATGGAGAGAAGGTCTCATGAGGAAAGGCTGAGGGATTTGAGACTGTTTTCATAAGAGAGAAGATTGACAGGTGACTTAGAGACATACACGATGATCAGAGGATTAGATAGGGTTGACAGTGAAAGTCATGGCTTTGAGGAGTGATCGATATAGGACAGATCTTAGAGGTAATTTCTTTACTCAGAGTAGTAACAGTGTAAAATGCTTTGCCTGCAACAGTAGTGGACTCACCAACATTAAGGGCATTTTAATGGTCATTGGATAAACATGTAGTGATAACAGAACAGTGTACATTTTAAGGGCATAGTGCAACAGTGAAGGCTGAGGGCCTGTACTGCGCTGTGATGTTCTACATTTACAAATAGTAATTGCTGACTTGAATGGTTTGAAATTTGGAGCAGCCAATACAGGCACATTTAATAACACATCCCTTAATCTCTCAAAGACAAAATGACAAGATTCTGACTAGTTAAGCTTATGGAATAAAATCAAATATATAGAGCAATTACTGTGCTGGAATTTTAGCTAAACCTGTGAACTCCACACATTTTCAAGAATTGTAGTTATGTCACAAGATGAGGGCTTAAGTGATGCAGGGAAATTGAAAATATTAGCACTGATTTCCCTGGAACAGCACAGGTCAAGAGACGATCTTGAACATGTTTCCAACTTGAGAGAATTTTATAGAGAAAATCTGTTCTATATGGTGAGTGTGGTCATAAGTTCAAAATCATTTCAAAAGGATCTAGAGGGGAGATGAAAATCTTTTTCACGTATCGCGATCTGGTGTGTTCTATCTTTAATATTATTAATTAATATTCATGAATAATTTTAAAACGAAGTTGTGCAGAATGTTGAATAAGGCTATTTCATTAACTAATCATTCTTCACCATTTATTTAGAGTTGGGGTAACCGATTTTGGAGGGCAAGGTGTAAGGAACAAGGTGATGGTGGTGGTTTGATGGGACCAAAGGAGTTGGATGGGAGGTTAGAGGAGGGAGTTTAGGATGCCGAATAAGCAAGGAGAATGGGAAGCTCATGGGGCTGAAGGTGAAGTTAACGATGCTGGTGAGCAACATTGAACAACATAGAGTCATAGAAATTGACAACATGGAAATAGACTCTTTGGTCCAACTTGTCCATGCTGACCAGATATCCTAAACTAACTAGTCCTATTTGTCAATACTTGGCCCAAATCCTTCTAAACCCTTTCTATTCATAAACCCAGCCTTTTAAATGCTGTAACTGTTCCTGCCGTCACTACTTCCTCTGGCAGCTCTTTCCATACACACACCACTCTGTGTGAAACAGTTGCCCCTTATGTCCCTTTTAAATCCCCCTCCCCTCCCTAAACCTATGCCTTCTAATTTTGGACTCCCCAACCCCAGGGAAAAGACCTTGTCTATTTACCTTCTTCATGTCCCTCGTGATCTTATAAACTTCTAAACTCAGCCTCCTACATTCCAGGGAAAATAGTCCCAGTCTATTCACCCTCTCCCTATAGCTCAAATCCTCCAACACTGGCTACATCCTTGTAATTTTTTTCAGAACCCTTTCAAATTTCACAACATCCTTCCGATTGGAGGCAGACTAGAATTGCACATAATATTCCAAAAGTGGCCTTGCCAATTTGTGTTGCTGAGACTCTGTATATCACAATTTTGTGTAAGAACTCTTCACTTAAAGTAGGAGCAAATTACTTCAAATCCTGGAATCCACACTGAAAATGACAGCTCTGATGAAGAGGCATCTAAACTCTAACAGTTAGCTTGCTCTCCATGGACGCTGTCTGACCTGCTCTACACTTGTTTACTTTATTTAAAGGTTGCCTCCGTCCTCTCCCTGCCATCACCTCCACTCCTCTGCAATCTCCCCACCTCCACCCTTACCCACACCTTTGCCCTAATGAACCAACCCCTCCACAGGTCTGCTGGTGTTCCCTCCCTCTGTGATCTTGCTGGAACCTCGTTTCATTCCAGTTGAGATTTATTTGATTGCACACAGCTCCACCTCCCAAAATCATCTAAAGCTCTCTTGAATGCTTCAATTGAATCTGTTTCATGATACTTCTAAGCAGTACAATCCAAACCTGAGTCACTTGCTGTGTAAAAATGTTTCTTGTTCACTTTACTTCCCACTTGTTTCTTTTGCAAAAGATTTTAAGAACCAATTTTTTTTTTTAGATATTTTTATTAGAAATTTAATATTTTTACAAGTTTACAAAAATAAACAAAACTCTCAAGTACAAACATTGATATACAATTAAATCTTAAATATATAATAACCAAAATTTAACAAAAGAAAAATACCGAGGAAAAATAAACAAAACTCAACTAACTACTAATCTAACCTACAACTAACCAGAGTGTATATTTAAGTCTCTTACATTATTCAAATAAGAGAAAGAGAAGAAAAAAAAACAGCGGATAACATAGAAATTGGGTAGTGAGATACATGCTCGGAATGTGTTAACATCAAATGTAACAAAAACCCGTATTCGTGCGGGATTCCTCTCCCAAGGGGCCCCGGACCAGCCAGGTTCGTAATCTCAATTAAATAAAAACCCTTGTTAGGATAGCCGAAATATCTGTATTCATATAATTCAAGAAGGGCTGCCATATTTTATAAAATAATTCGGTCTTTTGGTGCACCATATTTGTAAGGAAGTCAAGGGGAATACATTCCATAATTAATCTGTGCCAATTTGAAAGTCCAGGGGGGCCCTCAGCCACCCAGTTTACCAAATTATTTTTCCTTGCACAGAAAGAGGAATAGAAAATAGTCTCTTCCCGTACATGTCCAGGGAGGATAAGTTCGAAAAGCCCAAAAGGAGAGATACAGGGTCCACTTTAATTTCTGTTCCTAAAATTTCTGTCAGGGCACTTGCTACTTTAGTCCAGTATCTACGGATCTTATGACAGGTCCATAGGCAATGTACAAGAGTGCCCACCTCTATTTTACATTTGGGACACATTGGAGATGCTCCTGCCTTAAAGTTTGCCAATCGAACCGGTGCTATATGGGCCCTATGAAGTATCTTCAGCTGGATAGCCTGGGTTCTGTTACAAATAGTAATTCTTCTAGCATTTTCCCAGATATCATTCCACGTTTCTATAGAGATTTCTAGTCCCAAATCCTGATCCCATGTTTTAAGCAGATTGTCCATATCTCCCGATACTTCATGTAATAAATGATAAATAGTACTGATGGAGGATACCCCCATTGGTCGTAGTACTCTACATTCTCTATCTGATTTATAAAGACTATCTAATAACGTAGTCTTCTTCTGTATATAGTCTCGAATTTGGAAGTATCGAAAGAGGTCTCCATTAGGTAATCCGAATTTCTGACGCAGCTGTTCAAAAGACATCAGGACTCCATCTTTAAACAGGTCCCCTAGACATGAGATACCCCTGGATCTCCAGAGTTTAAAAGTGGCATCTGTAAACCCCAGTTGGAATCCCCATGCTCCTCCTATCAGCGCATAGGGGGATGTTTTATGTGAGTTGCCCTCATTTTGCCGCATTATATTCCAAGCTTTGATTGTATTTAGTATTATAGGGTTTTTATAGTGATCTGTAATGATTTTCCTCTTGTCTGAAAATAAAAGGTTAATAAGTGGGCATTTTACTTGAGAAGCCTCGATGTCCAGCCAGATTGATTGTGGATCTAACAAGACCCAATCAGCTAAGTAACTTAATTAGGAACTTAACTGATATTTCCTAAAATCTGGGAAGTCCAATCCTCCCCTTGCCTGTGGAAGCTGTAGCTTCTTCAGCTTAATGAGGGGCCGTCTATGATTCCAGATAAAGGAACCCAACCAGCCTCGGCAACATCACTGGAAGCATTCTCATAGGGTATAGGAGACGGGGCAGGACATTCATTTTAATTAGTGCTATTCTACCCAGCCAGATAATTGGAAGGTCTCCCCATCGCTGGAGGTCCTGCCTTATCCTTTCCAGTAAATGCACAAAGTTAGCCTTGTATAACTGACCAAATACTGGGGTAATAAAAATGCCTAAATATAAGAAACCCTCCAGGGACCAACGAAAGGGAAAATGGGATCCGTCCACTAAGTGGGGTATCATAGCAAGGCCACCCATTGGCATAGCCTCCGATTTTGAGAAATTAATTTTATAGCCTGAGAATGCGCTAAACGTATTAATAACTTGGATTAAGCGAGGTACGGACATCAGAGGATTACTGAGGAATAAAAGAACATCATCTGCATACAGGGTAATTTTATGTTTACCTGTACCAATCCTTGGGGCCGTTATATTAGGATCAGCCTGTATAGCTTCTGCTAGTGGTTCAATTATTAGCGTAAATGACAATGGCGAGAGAGGACATCCCTGACGGCAGCCCCTACCCACACTTAAGCTTTCCGAACCTAATCCATTGGTAACCACAACTGCTTTGGGATCACTATACAATGTTGAGACCCATTTGGTAAACTCCTTTCCAATGCCAAACCTTTCCAATGTGTAAAACAAATATGACCATTCAACCCTATCAAATGCCTTTTCCACCTCTAATGAAACTACTACTCCTGGTATCTTTCCCTGATGGCAGGCTTGAATCATATTCAAAACCTTTCTAATATTATTGGATGATCTACGGCCCTTAATAAACCCCGTCTGATCCTCCTTTATAATATGTGGCAGTACCCTTTCTAGTCTCAGTGCTAACGTTTTAGAAAGGATTTTAAAATCTACATTTAGCAAGGATATTGGTCTGTATGACGTACAATCTTCTGAATCCTTTCCTTTTTTAAGGATAAGAGAGATATTTGCCTCTTTCAGCGAAGGCGGGAGACAGCCCTGACTAATGCATAGTTATACATGTCCATAAGTGGACCAGCCAATATTTCTGTAACTTCTTTATAGAATTCAGCTTGAAAACCATCTGGGCCCGGTGCCTTACTGCTCTGAAGTTGCCTGATTGCGTCAAGTTGGACTGTTAGGGGAGCATTTAAGACCGATACCTGTTCCGGAGTTAGGCCCGGAAAGGTCAAATTTTAAAAAAATGATTGCATCCTCCTAGTCCTGTCTTCACAATCCTGCGATTTATATAAATCAGAATAAAATTTTCTAAAGATTGCATTAATCTTTTTATGATCATGAGTCAAAATACCCGTACTTTCCTTGATAGACGTGATAGTTTGAGGGGCCTTTTTTTTTCTTTGCAAGAAATGCTAAGTATCTACCTGATTTGTCGCCAAATTCGTATAACCTTTGTTTTGCAAATAATATTTCCCTCTTAGCCGTTTGGGTAAGCGTAGTGTTTAGAGCTGTCCTAAGGGCCGTAATCCTTTGCAATTTAATAATAGAAGGTCTATCAGCGTATGCAGTTTCAGCTGCTTTTAAGCAAGCTTCGAGCAGACGCTGTTGTTCTCCCTTTAATTTTTTCTGGGTCGCTGAGTAGGAGATGATCAAATTACGCGTAAGCTTTGATGGTCTCCCACATCATTGATGGGTCGCTGACTTTATAAGGGGATGTCCCATTGTTCCTCGCCTTGGTTTCCATATATACAGCAGCATGGTCGGAAATTGCTATACTACCTATTTTACAGGATGATATGGAATTTAAAAAAATCAAGGGGGCAAAAAACATATCAATTCTGGTATGGCATTTATGTGGATTGGAGTAAAAAGAAAAATCTCTGCCCTGTGGATGAAGACATCTCCATACATCTACTAATCCTAATTCTTTGTTCAGATCCCCCAATTGTCGAGATCTGGGAGATGCTCCTGCAGTACTCTTGGGAATCCTATCTATTTCCGGATCCATAACGCAATTAAAGTCTCCCCCTATAATTGTATGACGGGCACCAAGAGCCATCAATTTTGAGAAGGCTTCGCTTATAAATTTAAAGGGGGGGGGGCAGTACAAATTTAAAATCCCATATTCTTCTCCATTTATAAGGGCTTTAATCAGAATATATCGTCCAGATTCGTCTTTTATCTGATTTAGGATTTTGAAAGGGAAATTCTTCCGAACAAGAATACAACTCCCCTACCTTTTGAGCTAAAAGAAGAAAAAAAGGCCTGATCAAATCCACCCTGTCGTAATTTCAAGTGTTCTTATCCAACAGATGTGTCTCCTGTAGGAGAGCTATATCAATTCTTTCTTTCTTAAGATTTGATAATATTTTCTTCCTTTCGACTGGCGAATTACTTCCCTTGACATTCCAGGTGCACCACTTAACCGACTGATCAACCATAATCATCCGGGCAAATCCGAGATCCCTCGGGAGGGGAAACCCTATCCAAAACATCCCAAGCATAGAGCATATAAAATTCACAAAAATAAAGGCTCTCTAATACACTCACAACAGTATAATAAAAAACTATTTCTAAATAATAAAAAAAAACTTATTTAAATGGAGATTTTCCTGTTTGTTCCCAGGGGGTGTCACTTCCTTTCCAAAGGTCCATCGTATCCTCTCCCAACCAATACCCCACCCTTGACCCAGGCGCTCCTCAATAGGATGAGGAGAATTCCGGTATAATACAAAGCTAGAGTTAACAGTGAGCACCCTACCCCCACCCACACCTGGATATATTTAGTAATGTTAATACCATGTATAAACATATATAACTATCAAATTACAACCTCAACAAATAATAATTAAATATAATAATACAAAATAGCAAGGGAAAACAACCCCGCTCCTAGAGACCGAGGTAAAATAGAATAAGGTGACCACCTCCCCCTACTAACATTAACTAAACTCTCTCACATATATACACACACACACACACATATATACACACACATACATACATACGTATACACATACATACATAGAATAATAAAAACACCAACCCGAAGGGGGGGAGAAAATAGTTAACTAGAGAACAAATAAATAAATCCCTCTCCCCACCCCCCAAGATAATATTAAACAGTAAGGTAAGAAAAAAGAAAAAGTGGGGGGATATAAACCGGAGTGGGGGAAAGGCAAACCAACATCCATTGTCTCTTACAATTTATCTAAGAGAACCCAAAAATTCCTTAGCCTTTTCTGGCGATCCAAAGTTGTACACGGATCCTTCATGGTTAAAGCATAGCGTCGCTGGGTAGCGTAAGGAGTACTGAATATTTAAGTCCCTTAAGCACTTCTTCGCCTCATCGAATGCCTTCCTCTTTCAGACCAGAGCTGGAGAAAAGTCCTGGAATAACATGATCTTGGATCCTTTATAGATCATGGCTTGGGAATCTTTTCCAAGATTTCTAGAGGCTTCTAGGAGTATCTGCCTTTCCCTATAGCTCTGCAGCCGGAACAGGACCGGGCGAGGGCGCTGGTTTGAGCCGGGCCCGCGTATTGCAACCCGGTAGGCCCATTCCACCCTTACCTGGCCTGAGCCAGCCTCCAGATTTAAAAGCTGTGGCAGCCACTGCTCGAGAAACACTGTAAGCTGGCCTTCCTCTTCCCGTCCAGCAAACGAATATTTTTTCGACGACCTCGATTATCGAGGTCATCAATATGATTCTCTAAGGTCTGGACTCGCTGTTCGAGAGTCCGGACCTGATCCACGGCCGATTGCGCTGTAGTTTCGGAGGTCGCGGCCTTTAGCTCTGCCCGTCCGACTCGGCGCTCGATTTCTTTAATGTCTCGGTCGTGCTTTTGCAGCGCGGCCGAGAGTGAGTCCCATCGACTTTGGGATTCTTCAATGAAAGCATCAATCTTCGCATCCAGTTTGGAGATGATTTCCACGAGGCTCGCCACCGTAGGCAAGTACCCCGGGGCGGCTGTGGACGCCTCTGCTGCAGCTGGAGAGGGTGGGGGAGGGGTTCCTGCTTGCTGAGAGCTGCGGGCTCCCTTCCCTTTAGTCATTTTTACTGAAGATTAAATTGTTTAAATTCAACACTAAGCAACTAATTCAATTAAGCAGCTATTTTAAATGATTTGGTGAGTGTAGTGGGGGTGGGTGACCCACTTTGCCCAAGTCTTGGGAGGAGCACTGTAGACTCAGACTTGCTGGGTCGCCGCCATCTTGGATCCCCCAAGAACCAATATTTAATCCTGTTGTGAATGGCAGCAATTTCTGTTTGCCCACTCTGTTCAGACCCGTGTGACCAACTCTGCTTTTCCAGCAACACACCCTTTTGACTCTGATCTCCAGCATCTACAGTCCTCACTTTCTCCCTGCTCAGCGCCTCTGCCTTACAACCTTTCTTCAAAAAAAAGGACAAAATAACAACTTAAAGTCACAGCACCATCACACACCACACTAATGGGTCTCTTTATTTCTTACTGTCTGCAAGTTCTTTATACCAAATTGTATCACCTCACATTTCTTTGATTTGAATTTCATTTGACAGCTATATCCTATCACACTTCACCTGGACTTCTGGTTTGGTTACCCAAATCCTAGATAATTATTAAAATCATGCGGAGTTCTAGCATAGAAATGGGCTATTCGCCCCCTGTGTAAGAGAAAGTGAAGATTGCAGATGCTTGCGATTAGAGTCGAGACTGTGTTGCTGGAAAAACACAGCAGATCAGGAGCAGGAGAATCACCGTTTCAGGCAAAAGCCCTTCATCAACATTCCTCCTATGTAATCTAATTCTACTCCCCTCATTGCTTGTATGATTTAATGATATGCCAACACTTAATTTTTCACAGCCCAAATCTGTTACGCCATGTGAAAATTTAAAACTTACTTTTTTTTTCCTTTAGCTGAAATGATTGATTGTGAAAACATCTGATGGTCACTCAGTTTGGCTCTTCATAATGACATTTCTACCTGTGCAGCGTCCAAAAATTAAATTCACAATATGCTTCCCATTAATTTTTTTTTTAGTTTTGAGTTTATTTGCTTTAATGTTCTTTGTCAGTGTGACTCTTATCCCATTTATGAAATTTTATTTTAGCTTCTGGTTGATGCCTGGATTTATGTTGAAGAAGATTGTTCTTGGAAACTTTACAGCTGGTCCTGTGGATCCAAAAATGGCAGATGCAATCGATTTCATGGTTGACCGGGTGAGCCAAGGAGTTGAACAAAAATTACTGTCTAAACACTGACATGTCTGAGTTATACAACTTGAATTATTTGAGCAGTTAGTACTCTACAGAAAACAAGCATGGAGAGAAGAATCACCACTTCATTAAGCATTTGAACAAATGGCAGGTCAAACCTTTTAAGCCCAGAAAATCCCAACATTAAAAAAAGATCGAGGTTCTCATTCAAATCAACTGTGTGGAACTCTGTCATTGTGCAGTGGCAAAATGTAGTATATCAGAGTCACAGAATCCCTACAGTGCAGAGGGAGGTTATTCAACCAATGAAATCTACAATAAGCCTCTGAAGAGCATACCACCCAGACCAAGCCCTCACATTATCCCTGTAACTTCTTATTTACCATGACCAATCCTAACTCAGCATGCCAAGCTGGGGAAAGCCCAGCTTGAAGCATCTGCAGGCCCATTACTTAAGAAAAGAGTGTAATGTTTGATTTTCTAACTTTATTTTCCACTTTTATACAAAGAATGCTGAATGTTTGAACTTTTATCTTTATTTTTCGACTTCTGTAACTAATACTTTGTACCCCTGTACTTTGTGGCGATATTGTAAAGTTTTTCACAGTACCTTTGAACCTAGTACTTGAGTACACATGACAGTAAAATCTACATCTAACTTAAATGTAATCTAATCTAAACTAGCCTGCACGTTCCAGGACATCACAGGACAATTTAGCATGACTAATCTTTGGACTATGTGAGGAAACCTGAGCATCTGGCCAAAACCCACTCAGACACTGGGAGAACATGCAAACTCCACACACACCCAAGATTGGAATCAAACCCAGGTCCTGGTGCTATGAAGCTGTTGTTATTCAGTCCCTCAAGGCTGTTCAGGCTGAGCAAGACTGTGGAGGAGTCGGTGACAGTTTAAGAGCGCATAGGTACAGTGAATTCATAAAGAGCAGGAGAGAGAAGTTAGAACTTCTTAAAACATGAGATATTGGATCAGTAGCTTCATAAAGTGAAAAGCAGACCTGTAAGAGAAGGGCAGTAATAGTGAGAGAGAAAATTCACTGGCAGAGAGCGCATACAATTTGTTTCTTCCTGCAGTGTGAGGAGAACAGGTATGACCATAAGTAAAAGGAGCAGGAGTAGGCTATGTACTTGCTCTACCAGTAGGATCACCATCTGATCCAATGTTCCTCAAAATTACATTTCTGCCTTTTCCCCATAACCCTTAGTTTCTCCTACTGCCTAAGAAACTATTTCTCTCAACCTTAAACCTACACAAGGACTCTACCCCCACAGCTCGCTGCGTTAAGGGTTTAGACACATAAGACCACAGTGAGAAGAAATTTTTCCTTCGTCAATGAAAGTGCCCATGGTGCTGGAAGTTGTATATTGCCCCATTGCAGGAAATAACTAAAGAGGTTCTTTTTCTGGTTGGTGCTCACAGGGATCAGTACTGGGTCCACAACTGTTTACAATGTATGTTAATAATTTGGATGAAAGAAGCAAATATTCTGTAGCCGAGTTTGCAGATGACACAGGTTGGTGGAAAAGCAAATTGAGAGGGATGCAGGCAGTTTAGAGGTGGGCAATATTGATGGGTTAAATAAGGGCAGACACGAACAAAACAGAGAACGAAGTAGGACTAATCAATTAAACTGCATTTATTTCAATGTAAGAGGCCTAACAGGAAAGGCAATGAACTCCAGGCATGGTTCAGAACGTGGAACTGGAATATCATAGCAGTTACAGAAACGTGGCTCAGGGATGGGCAGGACTCGCAGCTTATTGTTCCAGGATACAAATGCTATAAGAAGGATAGAAAGGGAGGCAAGAAAGGGAGGAATGGGGCTTTTGTGAAGGAATATCATTGCAGCTGTTCTTGGGGAGGATATTCCTGGGAATACGTCCAGGGAAGTTATTTGGGTGGGACTAAGAAATAGGAAAGGGATGATCATCTTAATTAGATTATATTATAGACCACCCATTAGTCAGTGGGAAATTGAGAAGCAAAGTTGTAAGGAGATCTTAGTTATCTGTAAGAATAGTAGGGTGGTTACGGTAGGGGAATTTAACTTTCTAAACATAGACTGGAACTGTGATAGTGTTAAGGGTTTAGATGGAGAGGAGGTTAAGTGTATACAAGACAATTTCCTGATTCAGTATGTGGATATATCTATTCGAGAAGGTGCAACAGTTGACCTACTGTTGGGAAATATGGCAGGGCAAGTGACTGAGGTGTCAGTGGGAGCATTTTGAGGCCAGCAGCCATAATTGTATTAGTTTTAAAATAGTCATAGAAAAGGATAGACCAGATTGTAACATTAAAAGTTCTAAAGTGGAGGAAGACCAATTTTAACGGTATTAGCAAGAATTTTCAAAAATTGATTGGAGATGGATGTTCATAGGTAAAGCGGTGGCTGGAAAATGGAAGCCCTCAAATTAGATAACGAGAGTCCAGAGATAGTATGTTCCTGTTAGAGCGAAAGGAAAGGCTGATTGTTATAGGGAATGCTGGATGACTAGACAAATTGAGATTTTGGCCAAGAAAAGGAAGGAAGCCTATGTCAAATATAGACAGAAGTTGAGTGAATCCTTGGAAGAGTTTGAGGGAAATCAGGAGGACAAAAAAGGGACATGACAGCTTTAGCAAATAAGGTTAAGGAGAATCCAAAGGGTTTTTAGAAATACATTAAGGACAAAAAGGTAACTAGGGAGAGAATAGGGCCCTCAAAGATCAGTAGGGCAGCCTTTGTGTGTAACTGCAGGAGATGGATGAGCTACTAAATGAGTATTTTGCATTAGTGTTTACTGTGAAGAGGGACATAGAAGATATAGAATACAGGGAAATAGATGATGGTATCTTGAAAAATGTCCATATTACAGAGAAGGAGGTGCCAGATCTCTTAAGATGTATAAAGGTGACTAAATCCTCAGGACTTGATCAGGTGTACCCCAGAACTCTGGGAAGCTAGGGAAGTGATTTCTGGGCCATTTGCTGAGATATTTGTCTGATGGGTAGTCACAGGTGAGGTGCTGGAAGACTGGAGGTTCGCTAGTGTGCTAACTACTATTTAAGAAAAATGGTAAGGAAAAGCCAGGGAACTATAGACCCCTGTAAGTGTGACATCCATGGTAGGCAAGTTGTTGGAGGAAATCCTGAGGGACAGGAATTGCCTGTGTTTGTAAGGACTGATTAAGAAATCATGTGGTGTTGGAGAAACACAGCCGGTCAGGCAGCATCTTGGGAGCAGGAAAGTTGACGTTTCGAGCATAAGCTCTTCATCGGAATTTCACTAACTTAAGTTTTTAGTTTTTTGAAGAAGTAGCGAAGGGGATTGTTGAGAGTAGAGAGGTGGGCATGATCTATATGGACTTCAGTAAGGCTTTTGTCGAAGTTCCTTCATGATAGACTGATATAGCAAGGTAATACAGGAAGAACTAGCCATTTAGATACAGAACTGGCTTGAAGGAAGAGGGTGATGTGGAGGGTGCTTTTCAGACTGGAGGCCTGTGACCAGTGGTTGGCCACAAGGATCGTTGCTGGGTCCACTGCTTTTCATCATTTATATACATGATTTGGATGTGAATAAAAGTATGGTTAGTAAGTTTGCAGATGACACCAAAATTGGAGGTGTATTCGACAGCGAAGAAGGTTGTCTCAGACTACAACGGGATCTTGATCAGATGAGCCAATGGGCTGAGGAGTGGCAGATGGTATTTAGTTTAGGTAAATGTGAGGTGCTGCAGTTTGGAAAGGCAATTCAGGATTTATAAACTTAATGATAAGGCCCTGCGGAGTTTTGCTGAACAAAGAGATCTTGGAGTGCAGGTTCATAGTTCCTTGAAAGTGGAATCGCAGTTAGATGGGATAGTGAAAGGACATTTGGTATGTTTTCCTTTCTTGGTCAGAGTATTGAGCACAGGAGTTGGGAGGTCATGTTGCAGCTGTACAGGACGTTGGTGAAGGTACTTTTGGGATATTGTATGTGATTCTGGTCCTCCTCTGAGAAGGATGTTATGAAACTTGAAAGGGTTCAGAAAAGATTAACAAGGATGTTACAAGGAGGATTTGAGCTATAAGGAGAGGCTGAATAAGCTGGAACTGATTTTCCTAGAGCATCAGAGACTGAGGGGTGACCTTGTGGAGGTTTATAAAATCATGAGGAGCTTGCATAGGTTAAGTAGACATGGTCTTTTCCCTGGGGTGGTGGAGTGACCAACTAGACGGCATAAATTTAGTATGGGGGAAAAGTTTAAAAGGGACCTAAGGGGCAACTTTTACACATGGAGGGTGGTACTTGTATAGAATGAACTGTCAGAGGAATTTGTAGAGGCTGGTATAATTACAACACTTAAAAGGCATCTGGATGGGTGTATGAATAGCAAGGGTTTAGAGGGATATGGGCGAAGTGCTGGCAAATGGAGCTAGATTAATTTAGGGTATCTGGCCGGAATGGATGAGTTGGACTGAAGGGTCTGTTTCCGTGCTGTATGACCCGATGACTAAGTGGGCAAAAAGTTGGCAAATGGAGCAAAATGTGAGAAAATTTAAAGTTGATTTTCATAGCATGATAGAATCCCTATAGTGTGGAAGCAGGGCATTCAGCCAATTGAGTCCATACCAACCCTCTGAAGAGCATCCCACACAAGCACGTTCCATCCCTGTAATTATACATTTCCCAAGGCTAATCCACCTAGCTTGCACACCCCTGAACAGAATGGGCAATTTAGCATGGCCAATCCATCTAACCTGCACATCTTTGGACTTTGGGAGAAAACCGGAGCACGCGGAGGAAACCTATGCAGTCACGGAGAGAGTGTTTATGTCGCATTGGTACAATTAGTCGAGGGTGGAATTGAACCTGGGTCCCTAGCACAAAAATATGGTGACAATGAAAGCTTTTGACTGTATTTAGATCATAGAGTCATACATATCTGCATCACGGAAGCAGACCTTTCGGTCTGACTTGTCCATGCTGACCAGATATCCCAACCCAATCTAGTCCCACCTGCCAGCACCCGGCAGGTGGGACTTTATTCCATGCGATCTGACCTTGCTAAACAGTCTCCCATGGGGAACCTTGTCAAATGCCTTACTGAAGTCTACATTGATCACATCTTCTGCTCTGCCCTCATCAATCCCCTATTCATATATCCATCCAAATTTTTTAAATGTTGCAATTGTACCAGCCTCCACCACTTCTTCTGGCAGTTCGTTCCATACACGTACCACCCTCTGTGTGAAAAGGTTACCCCTTAGGTCTCTTTTATATCTTTCCCCTCTCACCCTCTAGTTCTGGACTCTTCGACCCCAGGGAAAAGACTTTGTCTATTTATCCTATCCATGCCCCTCATGATTTTGTAAATCTCTATAACGTCACCCCTCAGCCTCCGACGCTCCAGGGAAAACAGTCCGAGCCTATTCAATCTCTCCCTATAGCTCAAATCCTCCAACCCTGACAACATCCTTGTAAATCCTTTCTGAACCCTTTCAAGTTTCACAACATCTTTCCGATAGGAAGGAGACCAGAATTGCATGCAATATTCCAACAGTGGCCTAACCAATGTCCTGTACAGCTGCAACATGACCTCCCAACTCCTGTACTCAATACTCTGACTAATAAAGGAAAGCATACCAAACGCCTTCTTCACTATCCTACCTACCTGCGACTCCACTTTAGATTAGATTAGATTACTTACAGTGTGGAAACAAGCCCTTCGGCCCAACAAGTCCGCACCACCCCGCCGAAGCGCAACCACCCATACCCCTACATTTACCCTTTACCTAACACTACGGGCAATTTAGCATGGCCAATTCACCTGACCTGCACATCTTTGGACTGTAGGAGGAAAACGGAGCACCTGGAGGAAACCCACGCAGACATGGGGAGAACGTGCAAACTCCACACAGTCAGTCGCCTGAGGCGGGAATTGAACCCGGGTCTCTGGCGCTGTGAGGCAGCAGTGCTAACTACTGTGCGACCGTGCCACCCACTGTGTCACCGTGCCACCCACAAAACCCTTCATCAGGAATCAGCAACCCACCCAGACCTATTTCCCTCTGAAGGAGACTCCGAACACTATGGGCAATTTTAGGAAACCCACGCAGACACGGGGAGAATGTGCAAACTCCACACAGACAGTCGCCCAAGGCTGGAATCGAACCTTGGTCCCTGGGGCTGTGAGGCAGCAGTGCTAACCACTGTGCCACCGGCCCCGCAGGGCTTTTAAGAACCTGCATTCCAAGGTCTCTTTGTTCAGCAACATTCCCTAGGTCCTTACCATGAAGTGTACAGGTCCTGCTAAGGTTTGCTTTCTCAAAATGCAGCACCTCGCATTTATTTAAATTAAACTCCATCTGCCACTTCTCAGCCCATTAGCCCATCTGAATAAGATCCCATTGTAATCTGAGGTAAGCTTCTTCGCTGTCCAGTACACCTCCAATTTTGGTGTCGTTTGTAAACTTACTTACTATACTCTTATGCTCACATGCAAATTATTTATATAAATGATGAAAGGTAGTGGACCCAGCACCAATCCTTGTGGCACTCCACTAGTCACAGGCCTCCAGTCTGAAAAACAACCCTCCACCACCACCCGCTGTCAGTTTTGTGCCAGTTCTGGATCCAAATGACTAGTTCTCCCTGTATTCCATGCGATCTGACCTTGCTAAACAGTCTCCCATGGGGAACCTTGTCAAATGCCTTACTGAAGTCTACATTGATCACATCTTCTGCTCTGCCCTCATCAATCCTCTTTATTTTATAGTAACACAAAGTAACACACGTGACAACATCATTCATATTCATTCATTTTCATAGTTTCTGCATTACTACCTGTGCCATGTGCAAATCGGCAAAGGATGAAAACAATTAGAAGTAAGTGTCTGTGAGCGCAGTGTGGGTGAAATTGGTTCTGATTCATGGATCACTGGCATCAGGCCTAGGGAAAGAGAGAATTGATGTGGGTTTCATTTGAATCATACTGGCAAATTGTCTAATTAAGGTAAGGCTTTAAGCTAATTAGTAGGGGGAGGGGTTCAGTTGAAGGGAAGTTTAACAAATCGAAAAGAAATGAGTCAGCAGACGTGCAGGGTTGTGAAAAGCTGAATCATAGAATCCCTACATTAAATGTGGGGACAGGCCCTTTGGACCAAAAAGTCCACACTGATTCTCCGCAGAGTAACCCACCCAGACCCATTCCCCAAACCCATTACTCTCCATTTGTCCCTGACTAATGCACCCAACCGACATATCCCTAAACGCTATGGGCAATTTAGCATGGCCAGTTCACCCCACTTGCACATCTTTGGATTGTGGGGTAAACTGCAGCACCCGTTGGGAAACCGATGCAGACAAGGGGAGAATGTGCAAACTCCACACAGTGTCCCGAGACTCTGCTAACCACTGAGCCACTTTGCCACCCCTGTTTTAATCGAAGTGTGACAGGAACAGTAGAAAATATATGCAGAAGCATGCTGCAGAAATTAGAAGCAGAAAGATTAATGCTGATAAGTCAAAACTTAAGACTTTGTCGGATTGCATGCAGTATTTGTAGCAGTATTTGTAACAATTGATAACATAAGTGAAAGTAACTTGATTGCAGAGATGTGGTTAGTATGTCCAAGACTGGGGCTCAACATAGAAGAGTATTTGACATTCCATAGAAAATACCAGCTGAAATAGACCATTTGGCTCTAGAAACCTGCTCCACCATTCAATATCATTATTGTTAATTATCCAACTTAATACTCTATTCCTACTTTCTCCCCATATCGCTTTAGGCTAAGAACTATATGTAACATTTTCTTGCAAACATTTAATGTTTTGGCCTCAACCTATTGCAGAGAACTTCACAGCCTTGCCACATTTTAAGTGAAGAAATTTCTTCTCATTTTTGTCCTAAGAATATCCATGTTCTTAACCTGTGACCTCTGCTTATGCATTCACAGGTCACTGAGAACATCCTTCTTATGTTTACCCTGTCTAGTTTAGTTAGACTTTTTATAGGTTTTTATGTGAGAGCCCCTCATTCTTCCAAACTCCATGTATTCCTAACTAATCAAGCCTCTGTTTTATGTCCCTGCCATCCCAGGTCACAAGCTAGTGAACCTTTGTTGCCCGCCCTCTAAAACCAGAATGTCTTTCCTCAGAGTGAGACCAAAACTCTTTCCTCATTGTGGAGAGAGTGAGGACTGCAGATGCTAGAGAAGTCAGGGTCAATAAAGTGTGGCGCTGGAAAAAGGCATAGCAGGTCAGGCAGCATCTTAGGAGCAAGGGAGTCAACGTTTCAGGCTTGGTGAAGCCCATAGCATTGACTCAATCGCTCCTCAGATGCTGCCTGACCTGCTATGGTTTTTCCAGCACCACACTTTAGTGACTCTGGTCTCACTGAAGCCATATGCAATTGCAGTTAGAGATGCCTGCTGTTATACTCTAATCCTCTCACGATAAAGATCATTTGCCTTTTTCACCACCTGCTGCACCTACCTACATGCTTACTCTCAACGACTGGTGTATAAGGGCACCCAGGTCTTATTGCACCCCTCCCTTTCCCAGTCTATTGCCATTCAGATAATCTGCCTTCCTGTTTTTGCTACCAAAGTAGATAACCTCACATTTATCACATTATGCTTCATCTGTCTCCTTAAAACACAAAACAGAACAACACAGACAAAGGCCATTTGGCCTACCATATCTGTGCTGAAAAGTGTGGCACTGGAAAAACATAGCCAGTGGCACGGTGGCTCAGTGGTTAGGACTGCTACGTCAGACCACCAGAGACCCGGTTTCAATTCCCATCTCAGGCAACTGTCTGTGTGGAGTTTGCACATTCTCCCCGTGTCTGTGTGGGTTTTCCTCCGGGTGCTGCGGTTTTCTCCCACAGTCCAAAAATGTTCAGGTTAGGTGAATTGGCCATGCTAAATTGTCTGTAGTGTTAGGTGAAGAGGTAAATGTAGGGGAATGGGTCTGGGTGGGTTGCTCTTTGGAGTGTCGGTGTGGACTTGTTGTGCCGAAGGGCCTGTTTCCACACTGTAAGTAATCGAAAAACGGTGAGGCAGCATTCAAGGAGCAGGAGACTTGATATTTTGGGCATAAGCCCTTCATCAGGAGTCCTCACTTTCTCCTCTCCAGCATCTGCAGTCCTCACTTCCATCTTCTCTAGCATTTGCAATTCTCACTTTCTCCCTTTCTAACTTCTGCAGTCCTCACTTTCTCCCACACTTCTGATGAAAGGCTTATCCCCGAGACATCGACTCTCCTACTCCTCTGATGCAGCCTGACCTGCTGGGTTTTCCAGCACTACACGTTTCGACTGACTCTCCAGCATTTGCAGTCCTCACTTCCATCATGTCTGTGCCAACTATGATGCTATTCTAAACTAATCACATCTGCTTGCATGTCGTATGTATTCTGTTTTCTGCCTGTTCATATGTCTGTCTAAACACCTCTTAAAGTTTACTTGCATTTCTGAATCTACCACCTCTCTTGGCAGTGTGTTCCAGGCACCTACCACCATCTGGGTTAAACTTCCCTCATCCACTTCCTTTAAAAGTTCCACCTCTCACCTTAAATCTATGCTCCCTGGTATATGACATTTCCATTCTGGGAAAGAGATTCTGACTATCCACCCTCTCCATGGCTCTCATAATTTTATATACTTCTATTAGCTGCTGAGCCTTTGACAACTCTTGCAAAAACAATCCAAGGTTGTCTTCCCTCTCCTTATAGCTAATACACTCTAATCCAGGCAACATCCTGATAAACCCCTCTGCATCCTCTCTATAGACCACATCTTTTCTATAGTGCAGCAGCCAGAGCTGGGCATAATACTCCAGATTTGTTCTAATTAAAATTTTACATGGTTGTGACATGTCTTGCCAACTTTAATACTCAAAGTCCTAACCAATGAGGGTTGCCTTTACCACCTAATCCACTTGTTTTACTACTGTTAAGGATGTGTGGACCTTGATGACAAGGTCCCTCTGTATATAAAAGCTCTTAAGGGGCCAGTCATTTTCAGGGTATTTTCTTCTTGCACTTGACCTCCAAAAATGCAGCACCTCTCACTTGTACAGATTAAACCCATCTGCCATTTCTCCACCCAACTTCCCAGCTAATCTATATCCTGCAGCATCCTTTGATACCCTTCCTCATCATCCACAATGCCATCAGTTTTCACGTCACTTGAAAATTGCAATGTTAGAAAAATCAGGCCACTTATATATTCTTCTAAATAATTTATACACATTACAAGCAAGAGAAGTCCCAGCTCTGATCCTTGTGGAACCCACTGGTCGCAGACCTCCAGTCAGAAAAACACCCCCCCACAACTACCCTTTGTTTGATATGTCCAAGCCATTTTGGTATCCAACATGCCAACTCACCATGGTTTCAATGTGATTTGATCTTCTGGACCAGCCCACCGAGAGGGAACTTATCAAGTGCTTTAGTGAAAACTATGTAAACCATGATGATAGAGCAGGGTGAGGAATGGATGTTGCAGGTTCCAGGGTTTAGCACTTCCATTAAGAGCAGGCAAGGCAGTAAAAGAGTTGGAGGTGTGGCCTTGTTAGTCAAGGATAGTATAACGGTGGCTGAAAGAACTTTTGATGACTCGTCTACTGAGGTTAGAAACAGGAGGAGAAAGGTCACACTGCTTGGAGTATTTTTATATGCCTCCACAGAGTTCCAGTGAAGTGGAAGAGAGGATGGGCAAAATTATTCTGGGTAAGAGTGAAAGGAACAGGGTGGTCATTATAGGGGACTTTAACTTCCCCAACATTGACTGGAAATGCTATAACTGTAGTACGTTGGATGGATTAGTTTTTGTCCAATATGTACAGGAAGGTTTCCTGACATAGTATGTCGAAGGGCAGACGAGGGGAGGCCACACTAGATCTGGTGCTTGGTAATGAACCAGGCCAGGACTTTGGAAAGAGCGACCATAATCCAGTTACGTTTAGTTTAGCGATGGAAAGGGATCAGTACATGCCACAGGTCAGGCATTATCGATGGGGCAAGGGCAATTATAATGCGATTAGGCAAGAATTAGTATGCATAGAATGGGGTAGCAAAATGCAGGGGATGCAGACAATGGAAATGTGGAGCTGGTTTAAGGAACAGATAGTGTGTGTCCTTGATAGGTATGTCCCTGTCAGGCAAAGAGGAAGTGATAAGTTAAGGGAACTGTTGTTTACTACAGAAATTGCATCTCTTGTTAAGAAGAAAAAAGAGGCTTATGTATTGATGAGGCAAGATGGTTCAAATGAGGCAATGGAGAGTTACAGATCAGCTAGGAAGGATTTAAAGAAAGAGTTAAAAAGAGCAAAGAGAGGACGTGAGCAGTCTTTAGCAAATAGAACCCTAAAGGAGAACCCTAAAGCTTTCTATATGTATGTGAGGAATAAAAGTATGACTCGGGTAGGAATAGGGCCAGTCAAAGGCAGAAGTGGGAAGTTGAGTGTGGACCCTGTGGAGAACGGGGTCCAAACACTTCTCATCGGTTTTCACTCCGGAAAAGAAGAATATTGTAGAGGAGAAGAATGAGGTATGAGATATTAGACTAGAAAGGATCAAGGTTAGTTATGAACAGGTGTTATCCATTCTAGAAGGAATGAAAGTCCCCTGGGCCAGATGGGATTTATCCGAGGATTCTCGGGAAAGCTAGGGAGGAGATAGCAGAGCCTTTGGCTTTGATATTTGAGTCATCATTGTCTACAGGTTTAGTACCAGAGGACTGGAGGATTGCAAATGTTGTGCCCTTGTTCAAGAAGGTTAGTAGAGATGACCCAGGTAATTATAAACCAGTGAACCTTACTTCTGTTGTAGGGAAGGTTTTGGAAAGGATTATAAGAGATAAGATTTATAATCATCTAGCACGCAACAATTTGATTTAAGAATGTCATTTAGTTTTTTGAGAAGGTGACCAAGCATGTAGATGAGAGTAGGGTAGTTGACGTGGTATACATGGACTTCAGTAAAGCCTTTGATAAGGTTCCACATGGTAGGCTGTTGGAGAAAATGCAGAGGCATGGGATTGAGAGTGATTTAGCAGTTTGGATTAGAAACTGGCTTTCTGTAAGGATGGAAAATATTCAGTCTGGAGTCCGGTTACAAGTGGTGTGCTAGAAGGATCTGTTTTGGGACCACTGCTGTTTGTCATTTTTATGAATGTATTAGCCACAGGCATAGGTGGATAGATCAGTAAATTTGCAGACGACACTAAAGTCGGTGGAGTAGTGGACATTTGGAAGAATGTTACACATTACAGGGGGACTTGGATAAACTGCAGAATTGGGCTGAGAGGTGGCAAATGGAGTTCAATGCAGCTAAATGTGAGGTGATGCACTTTGGGAGGAATAACAGGAAAGCAGAGTACTGGGTCAATGGAAAGATTCTTGGTAGTGTGGATGTGCAGAGGGATCTTGGTGTCCATGTATATAGATCCCTGAAAGTTGCCCCCCAGGTTGACAGTGTTGTTAAGAAGGCATACGATGTGTTAGGTTTCATTGGTAGAGGGATTGAGTTCCAGGGCCGCAATATCACGCTGCAACTATACAAACTGCTAGTGCGGCCTCACTTGGAATATTGTGTGCAGTTCTGGTTGCCATATTTCGGGAAGGATGTGGAAGCATTGGAAAAGGTGCAGAGGAGATTTACCAGGATGTTGCCTGGTCTGGAAAGAAGGTCTTATGAGCAAAGGCTGAGAGACTTGGGTCTATTCTCATTGGAAAGAAGAAGACTAAGAAGATATTTGACAGAGACATAAACGATGATCAGAGGATTAGAAAGGGTAGACAGCGAAAGTCTTTTTCCTAGGATGATGACGTCAGCTTGTACAAGGAGGCATAACTACAAGTTGAGGGGTGATAGATTTAAGGCAGATGTCAGAGGTGGCAAGGGTGTGGAATGTAGTTAACTCAGCCACATTAGGGAGATTTAAACAATCTTTGGATAAGCACATGGATGATGATGGGATAATGTAGGGGGATGAGCTGAGAATAGTTCACAAGTCAGCGCAACATCAAGGGCTTGTTCTGCGCTGTATAGTTCTATGTTCTAAACAACATCCACTGCCCTACCGTATTCAATACAGCACAGTACAGACCCTTTGGCCCTCGATGTTGTGCTGACCTTTTATCCTACTCTAAGATCAAACTAACCGACAGATGTTTCATTTTTACTTGCATCCGTGTGCCTATCCAAGAGTTGCTTAAATGTTCTTAATATATCTGACTCTACTACTACTGGTAGCTTTTATTCCTGATGAAGGGCTTTTGCCCGAAACGTCGATTTCGAAGCTCCTTGGATGCTGCCTGAACTGTTGTGCTCTTCCAGCACCACTAATCCAGAATCTTCTACTACCGCTGGCAGTGCATTCCATGCACCCACCACTCTCTGTGTAACGAACCCACCTCTGACCACGGTATCTAGAGAAAGGGTGAGGATCTAAAATCTGGATTTAGGAGTTGTCAGGAGCAATCATTTAATACATGCCCTAACTAACAACAAAATGGCTAATGCACGTAACATAACAAAATGGCTTCTAAGCTGCAAATTGACAATTCTGTTTAAAAAGGCTTTTAACTCTGCTAAAAGTTGCAGTCATGAACTAACTGAAGCAAAGATTAACAGACAATGCTTCCTTCACTGTATAGAATTAACTAAGCTAGATAGGACATTACTAACCATCCTAGCTAACCTTGGAGACGTAGGTTAGATTACTTACAGTGTGGAAACAGGCCCTTCGGCCCAACAAGTCCACACCGCCCCGTCGAAGCGCAACCCACCCATACCCCTACATTTACCCCTTACCTAACACTACGGGCAATTTAGCATGGCCAATTCACCTGACCTGCACATCTTTGGACTGTGGGAGGAAACCGGAGCACCCGGAGGAAACCCACGCAGACACGGGGAGAACGTGCAAACTCCACACAGTCAGTCGCCTGAGGCGGGAATTGAACCCGGGTCTCTGGCGCTGTGAGGCAGCAGTGCTAACCACTGTGCTACCGTGCCACAAGGTGCTGAGAGATTAGATTAGATTACTTACAGTGTGGAAACAGGCCCTTCGGCCCAACAAGTCCACACCGCCCCGCCAAAGCGCAACCCACCCATACCCCTACATTTACCCCTTACCTAACACTACGGGCAATTTAGCATGGCCAATTCACCTGAACCTGCACATCTTTGGACTGTGGGAGGAAACCGGAGCACCCGGAGGAAACCCACGCAGACACGGGGAGAATGTGCAAACTCCACACAGTCAGTCTCCTGAGTCGGGAATTGAACCCGGGTCTCTGGCGCTGTGAGGCAGCAGTGCTAACCACTGTGCCACCGTGCCGCCCCAAATAATGTGCAAAACAAAGTTAGCTCCCAGGAAATATAATTCGCTGAACCCTATGTCTATAATGTCATTTTATTACATTTTATTGGATTTGCTCTGTAATTAAGGCTGTACTATTCCTTAAGAATCATATAAAAATTGTCTTTGTATTAAGCCATTTGCGCAGTTTCTCCATGGGACACAGAAGTTTTAACCTCTGTGTTGCTGGACAATCTGTGTCCAGCCGTGATAATAAACCTGTGACATCTTGTAGAATCAGACTGAACTGTTAGTGTTTATTTGACTGATCGTGGAACCGAGGGGCCCCTCCTGTGGGTCGAGATCTTCATCTGGTGCCGTGATGTAGGTTTGGTACAGACGGATTGTGGACAGTGGTGTAAGAGCCTTGAGTCCTCCACTATTGAGTGTTGAGGAATTGGCCAGCCAGACGGGAGTATTTCATATCCGTCTGGTTTTCCTCTATTCGAGTAGTGGTTGACCTGGTCCCTTGCTGTCTTATTGTCTCAGTCCAGCCTAAAGAAAAATCGGTCTTGGTAAGAATAGGGTTGCAGACCCTAAAAAAGGAAGGGGGAAGAAAGAAAAGAGAAGGTTGAGGACCTTTATGGTGTCGGGGACTCCACCTAACAGGTCAGGGACCTGAACACAAAGTTGGGAGGCAGATCAGGGATCCGAATAGGATCGGGGACCCTAAAAAGAGGAGGTCAAGGATCTTTCCAGAGTCGGGGACTTCCACTAACAGGTTGGGGACCTGAGCACAGAGTTAGGAGACTCTGATTCGGTCAGATTGGAGCTGTCTAAATTGGTTCCTAAATTGTTCTATGAAAGATGAAACAAAGAAGTATCACGATTTATTATAACAGTGTTTTAGAATGTCAACAATGTTTTGCAGAAATCATTAGTCATGTTGTTTGTTGTCAGGTTGTTGGTTAGTGAAAGTTTTACTTCTAGATTATCTTTTCTGTTGTAACTGTTCAGCTTGTCTTGTCTTGCTTTGCTGCTTTGATTTGTTCTGTTTGTTTTGGTGTTTGTTCTTTGGTTATGAAATATAGAGGTTGGTTGCTGTGTTTGTCGTGTTTAAAAAAAAAAGCTGGCCAGTGATACAATTCTCTCACACTTAGTTAAGCAGCTGTGTGCCACAGCTAAGATTTATGAGTGTAGAACTTCCAAACTTTGACTTCTGAAATGTGTGTGTGGGAGAGAGTGAGAGAAAAAAAAATCAGCGCTACTTCCCTGCAACTTGCAGAAAGTTTAATCATTTCAGATTCAGTTTGGATGCACATTTGCTTGTTGGTGATTGAATGTTTGTGTTTTGATCCCTGGAGCTCGAGATCCAGGAGTATTTTGGACTTGATAATCACTTTTATGCTTGCATGAAAGCCAATCTTACTCAGTTTCAAATCAGCTTAATACAGAGGAAGACAACACTATCATCTTTGAAAAAAAAGTCTCTCATTTGATTCTGCACCATTTGACATCAGTATAAACTTGCTCTCAAATTCCTCATGCTACTGCCAAAGGTCATTTTCACCCCTCTGTATCATACTAATGAAAGAATTGACTATAGGAAGTAAAGCAGCAGCACTAAACCTGGGCCTCAGGTGCAGAATTATTCTGATCCAGGATGAGAGCAGGCCTCTGCTCAATTTTAGTTATAATTGAAGCCTAACATTGAGGAAAATCACTTCTGACTTTAACATTTGTTCATTGATTAGAGGAATTGCATGAACCTTATTTAGTTTAGTTAAATTTTGTAAATCCCAAGCCAACAGCATTGTTTTCAGAAAATCATAATAGCGCATTTAATTTTTCTTTGAGATTCGTTTGTTTCCAATTAATTTAAAGACTGCTGTGTTTCATTGGTGATTATGGTGTGCCAGTCGTGGCTTTGTTTTATATCAATCCCCTTCCCTCAATGACAATCGAAATTTCAGTTCAACATTAGGTTGTGATAAATAATGTAACAAAATTAATATCCTATGGTTAATATCTATATCTTTGGATTCGGCCATTATTTGTATATTAAAAGTTTTTTTGTTACCATGTGAGTAGACAAGATCTTTTAAGGCAGTTGCAGTCATTTCACGACCTACAGCATTTTCAAAAACAAAGAAAAGATTTGTAATGGGGGGGGGGGGAGCAATGACTGGTCTGCACTGCTTAAGGAACCTAATCTTGGATTTAAATTAAAGGACTAGAACCAGGTGATTGTAGTGGACTTCAGAGTTGGAAACTATGTGCATTTTACATTTTAAGTATTGAATACTGAATGAACGAATTTCCAATTTATAGTGATGACTTTTAAAATGTCTTAGTCACTTGTTGAGTTTCCACTTAGATAATTATTTTATTTAGTATTTTTAATATTCAATTGTATTAGCCCTGAATCACAAAATCTGAATTAATTGGCAGGATTGCTTGGTTTTATTCCTTTACACATTGTCAGTGACCTGTCTCATTGCCTCGTGGTTAATTTGAAGCATGACTGCATTAATTCGTTGCTAACTAAAGAATGGAAAGATACCTTACTGACCAGTTAAAGGAATTCTGTATGTGACTGGGGTATAGAGGTATGTATGGGGTATAGATGGAACTCCCAAAACACGCACGCAGACGACAAGCAACATGAATTCGACTGGGACAACACTACTATTATAGGACAAGCCAATCAATAAGCACATCAATCTGGACCCAATGTACCAACCACTGCAACAGACAGCTGGAACTGACAACCGGAAGCGGCAGATTCAAACCACTACAAATGCCGGAGGAAAGATCACAGAAGCGCTTCACAGGAGGCTCCCAAGCACTGAAGATGTCACCTAGACAGGGGACGAAACGTCTGCAACACAAATTCCCAGCTCGGCGAACACAACCACTCCCGAAAACTTTGAATGGATATATGAAAAAAAAGAGGGACATGAGATGAAAAAGTAAAAAGGACATGAGAAACAGTGTAAGGCTACTAAGATTGAGGAATATACAAACAGGGTTAAAGCAACAATACTGTATAATAAAGATCTTAGACTCGGGATTACGAGTAAAATCTATGTCTGGCATACTGATTCTGTTTGAGGATGGGGATGACACTGATGGGGATGAGGATGGGGATTTTGTTCCTGGATACCCGCTGAGCCCCTAAAGTCTCCTGGTTGGCCCCAGCACACACCTCTTCACTTCACCGCCCCCCCCCCCCCCCCCTTACAAATCTTTTCTTGTTTTTTGAAAATGAAGCATCCAGTCTTCATAGCCAGTATCATGGGGATGCGTGACCTGTGCCATCCTAAACCAGGGCCCATCCTGGGAATTAGAGTAATGCTAATGAAGCATGTCCCTGACTGCAAGACCAAATCGGCCCAATTTGTTCAATATTCCCAACAGTGATGCAAATATAAACACAGCAAAATTCTGGGAGTAGCCTGAATATAAATGGCTTGTGTTGCAAGACTGAAGTATGTGGCTATCTGTCTGACAGAGTGGTATACAATTGAAAAATAATCAAGAAGCTCAATAACTTGTTTAACCCTATGTTTTTGCAATGTTTTCCACCTGGAGTCACTGACATGATTCACACAAACATGTCGAATTAGTCCACGAATTTCCAGTCGCAAATGAGGTGAGTGGTGGTTTTCTGTTGAGATGGCCAGAACCAGACTGAATCACGATGCAAGTTACAGATAAAACAGATTATATCCAGTGCCCTTGCGATCCCTAATGCTGTGTACCAGCTCTGAAAGGGTTGATTGGAACCAGGATATCCACTTGGGACGTAACCTAATTCAGATGCCCACCCAGTGACCGTTGCTGAGCAACCTTCTCCCGAGGGGACCCTGAAAATGGGGACAGACGGGCCCCAGTATTACACCTTTGAGACTGAGCAAGACAGCAAAATCTGCCAGAGACAAATGGCTGGCCTTGCTTTAATTGTGGAAATGTAGCTACTGGGGAGTGATGTGTCTTTAATATTACCTTGGAGCGAACAGGGAGAATTAACGTGCTTGAGTATGCACTGACTCTTCATTGTGCTCTTGTTGTGACCCATGATTTTGGAGCATTGTGGGAACATAGAAGATTTTTAACACCCAGCAGTGTTCTTGTCATGCTGTTTTGTCCAGTCAATTTGGCAGTTATCAAGATGTTCGGCTCACGCTAAGGAAACTGATACAATTTCCAAAGTGTTGGGCAGGTGGATGCAACTGCCAAGCAGGCAGCCTTACATCCCAAATGTCTGGTCCCATTGGGCTTCCTTCAAAACCCAGATAGAGATAAAATGGGGATAGGTATGCCAAACCTGGATAAAGTACAGAAATCACAGCAGAAGCCCCTGGCTGAAGAGCACAAACTATGACCTCGAATGGGGTACTCCCCCGATACGCAAACCAAAATGTGAGTGATCCCTGCTGGACAAGTTTGTGTTCATTCTTTGCTGCTGCATATTTTAGTTGATTATGTGCATTGTGTACACACTTGGGCAAGGAGGGAATGATTTATACTCTATGACAATGGACAAGCCATGGCCTCCAACCTCTATAGGAGAGGCCCTTCCAGGTTCTCCTTACCACCCGTACTGCTGATAAGGTCGCTGGGCGCCTCCAATATTGCAAGGTCATCAGACGAGCCCCTTGCAAGAGGGGAGATGATGAAGATTGAACTTACCCTGCTATATGGACTCATCATTGCCAAAATTGGTGCTCAAGAAGGGACTATTTACCTGTGTAATCCTGAGCAACCAGAGACTGTGTACCATTTATGCTGAAAAGATATCCTTGTGTGCCAAGAGATTGATTCCTTCAATGCATGGAACTTTACCAAGAAAGACTGTCGTAATGGTCAACTGCATCAAAAAGATTGAACGGTTCGTTTACAGGGCAAGTCTCAATGGTCTTTACCCTACCAAGATGATGTGTACCAGTTTGATTTCAGTGGTGCTGTGGGCGGCCCTGGCAAGCCTTGCTCCTATTCAAAGAGATCTGAATTGGCACATCGCAAAAGAGAAAAGGGGAAATGTTATCTTTCACTAATTTGTTTCTTCAAAGTCACAGTAAAATATTTGGCTGGGACGCCCTTACGTCAGCAAAAGACTCTTTGAACCCTCTCCCCCTCCTGAATCACAACGGAGGAGTATGGAATGCTTCTATGGCGTTTACCGGACATAATATTTCTTTTGACTGTTACCTATCCCTACCTGCTAGTTGGTTTGGACTTCTAATAAGTCCAGGATAGTCTATCCCAGTTGTTACAATGGTAAGGGATGGGGGTGCACTTACATAACTGTGACTAAGACTATCCCATGTGCTATGATCAAATGTACCAATCGCCAATGCTCCCCTGTAGGGCCTTACATCTCATGTATGCCGAGAAGAGGAATGTGTCTCTGTTATTGTTGGTATTCAGGCCCTTTGTGGAATGGGCAACGGCACCCACCTCCACTATGAGACCCCTAATGGCACCCACATCTTCTCAACTGTGGGATGGAAGGAACCTTCTGGAACAATAACCAAGATCTTGACCCACGGGAGGAGTCCCTCAGTGCCAAGATCAGTCAAATAAACACTAGCAGTTCGGATTCAACAAGATGTCACAGGTTGTCCAGCAACACAGAGGTTAAACATTTTTGTGTCCTATGGGGAAATTGCACAAATGACTTAAAACAAAGGCAATTTTTATTTGTTTCTTAAGGAATAGTACAGCCTTAATTATAGAGCAAATCCAATAAAACGTAATAAAATGACACTGTAGACATAAGGTTAAGCCAATGATATTTCCTGGGAACTAACTTTGGTTTGCACATTTTATCTCTCGGCACCTGTGTCTCCAAGGTTATCTAAGATGGTTAGTAACGTCCTATCTAGCTTAGTTAATTCCATACAGTGAAGGAAGCATTGTCTGCTAATCTTTGGTTCAGTTAGTTCATGAATGCAGCTTTTAGCAGGCTTAAAAGCCTTTTTAAACAGAATTGTCAATTAGCAGCTTAGAAGCCATTTTGTTTTGTTACTTGCATTAAGAAGCCATTTTGTTGTTAGTAAGGAGAAAGTGAGGTCTGCAGATGCTGGAGATCAGAGCTGAAAATGTGTTGCTGGAAAAGCGCAGTAGGTCATGCAGCATTCAGGGAACAGGAGAATCGACGTTTCGGGCATAAGCCCTTCTTCAGGAATGTTAGTAAGGGCATGTATTAAATGATTGCTCCTGACAACAGCCTAAATCCAGATTTTATACCCTCAAGGGATAGTCTACTAAAGGATAAGGAAGGAAGATTGTGTGTCAAACCTGAGGAAATGGGTGAGATTCTCTTATGATTACTTTGCCTCAGGAAAGGGACATGATGAATGTTGCGATTAGAGATAGAAGTTTGGTTACTCTGGAACACGTTGTCATAAGGAGGGAGGATGTGTTGGGTAGGCTAAAGGATATTAAGGTGGACAAATCCCCAGAACCGGATGGGATCTAGCCCAGATTGCTGAGAGAGGCAAGAGAGGAAATAGCTGGGGCCCTGACAGATATCTTTGTAGCATCCATAAACACAGGTAATGTGCCAGAGGACTGAAGTGTTGTCCCCCTGTTCAAGAAGGGAGTAGGGATGTTCCAGGTAAGTACAGACCAGTGAGGCTGACATCAGTGGTGGGAAGGTTGCTGGAGAAGATACTGAGGGAGAAATCTATTTATATTTGGAAAAGAATGGGCTTATTAGTGATACGCAACATAGTTTTGTGTGGGGGAGATCGTGCCTTACCAACTTAATAGAGTTCTTAGAGGAAGTGACCAAGTTGATAGATGAAAAAGGACAGTACATGTCATATGCATGGACTTTAGTAAGGCATTTGATAAGGTTTCCCATGGTAAACTAATGGAGAAAGTGAAGTCACGTGGTGTGCAGGGTGTTCTAGCTAAGTGGATAAAGAACTGGTTGAGCAACATGAGACAGAGGAGTAATTGAAGGAAATTTCTCGAAATGGAGAAAGGTGACCAGTGGTGTTCCACAGGGATCAGTACTGGGGCCACTGTTGTTTGTAATATACATAAATGATCTGGAAGAGGGCATTGTTGGTCTGATCAGTAAGTTTGCAGATGACACGAAGATTGGTGGAGTAGCAGAAAGCATAGGGGGCTGTCAAAGAATACAGGAGAATATAGATAGATTGGAGAGTTGGGTGGAAAGGTGGGAGATGGAGTTCAATCCAGGCAAATGTGAAGTGATGCATTTTGGGAACTTTAATTTTAGCGCGAACTGTACAGTAAACAGAAGAGCCTTGGGAAATGTTGATGAGCAGAGAGATCTGGGAGTGCAGGTCCATTGTACCCTGAAGGTGGCTGTACAGGTGGATAGAGTGGTCAAGAATGCATATTGGTATGCTTGCCTTCGTCGGACGGGGTATTGAGTATAAGAATTGGCAGGTCATGTTAAAATTGTACAAGACTTTTGTTCGGCTGCATTTAGAATACTGTGTACAGTTCTAGTTGCCACATTACCAAAAGGATGTGGACACTTTGGAAACGGTGCAGAGAAGGTTTACGAGGATGTTGTCTGGTATGGAAGGTGATAGCTATGAAGAGAAGTTAAGTAGATTAGATTTAAATTCCCTACGGTGTGAAAACAGGCCCCTTGGCCCACAAGTCCACACCGACCCTCCAAAGAGCAACCCACCCAGACCCATTCCCCTACATTTATCCCTGACTAATGCACCTAACACTACTGGCAATTTCGCATGGCCAATTCACTTAAACTGCACATCTTTGGACTGTGGTAGGAAACCGGAGTACCTGGAAAAGACCCACGCAGACACTGACAATGTGCAAACTCCACACAGACAGTTGCCTGAGGTGGGAATTGAACCCAGGTCCCTGGCACTGTGAGGCAGCAGTGCTAACCACTGAGCCACCGTGCTGCCAACAGGGTTAGGATTGTTTTCATTAGAAAAAAAGAGATTGAGGGGGGACCTGATTGAGATCTACAAAATCATGAAGAGTATAGACAGGGTGGATAGAGACAAGCTTTTTTCCCAGGGTGAGAAAAGTAAGGAGGTCACACGTTCAAGGTGAGAGGTCAAAATTTTAAACTGGATACACGCAGAAAATACTTAACAGAGAGCGTGGTTGGTGCCTGGAATGCGTAGCCAGCAGAGGTAGTGGAGGCAGGCACGGTAGATTTATTTAAAGTGCGTCTGGACAGATGGGGAGCATAGGGATACAGATGCTTATGAATTGGACGATAGATTTAGGCAGTGGATTTGGATTGGCTCCGGCTTGGAGGGCCGAAGGGCCTGTTTTTGGGCTGTAAATTTTCTTTGTTCTATTTTCTTTGTTCTGACATCTCCCCTAAACTTTCCTAAAATTATGCTCCCTTGTGATAGCTATTTCTGCCCTGGGAAAAAGTCTCTGACTATTCACTTTATCTGTGCCTCTCTTCATCTTGTACCACCTCTGTCAAGTTACCTTTGCTCCAATGAGAAAAGCCCCAGATTCCTCACTTTCTTCATAGGATATGCTCTTCGGTCCAGGCAGCATCCTGGTAAATGTCTTCTGCATTCTCTCTAAAGCTTCCACATCCTTCCTATAATAGGGTGACCAGAGCTGAACCCAGTATTCCAAATGTGGTCTAACCAGGGCTTTATTGAGTTGCAGCATAATCTCACGGCTCTTAAATTCAATCCCCCTGCTAATGAAAGCCAATACACCACAAGCCGCCTTAACTCTGTCAACTTGGGTGGCAATTTTGAAGGATCTATGGACATGGATATAAAAGATGAATTTCTAGATCTCACCAGGGATTGCTTCTTAGAGCAATAGGTTGCAGAACTTACCCAGAAACAGGCTGTTTTAATTCTAGTAATGTGTATTGTGATTGGGATTAATAAGAGATTTCATGGTTCAGGTTCTTCTCGGGGATTACAATCATAACATAGAATTTCATTCAGTTTCGGGGAAGGTAACTCTGGTCTCAAATCACTGTCCTCAACTTAAATACAAACATATGAAGAAAGAATTGTCTAAAGTGGTCTGAGAAAATAGACTGAGAGGAAAGTCAACAGCTGACCAGTGGCAGACATTTCAGCAGTGATGCTCAGCAAAAAAATTATTCTGATCAAGAAGGAGGACTTGGTGAAAAGGATGATCAGAGTGATGCTAGAAAAGCACAGCAGGAAAATCAGCGTTTCGGGGGAAAAGCCCTTCATCAGGAGTTCCTGCTGTACTTTTCCAGCACCACTCTAATCTCCAGCATCTGCAATACCCACTTCTGCCGAAAAGTATGATCAGCTCTGAGGTTTAGAAACGTGATCAAGGAGAGTATCCAAACAAAAAGTAAGGCATAGTAGGCCAGGAAATTGGGGTTTTCTTTTAAAAACTAGCAGGAGATGGTTAAGTGGCTAATAAACAGAGAGAAAATCAATTTTGAAAGTAAATCAGCAAATTGTATAAAAACAAACAGCTAGAGGTTCTCAAAATATGTACAAAGAAAAAGTAGCAACTAGGTACTCGATAACGGTGAACAGAGAAATTGCAGCTAATTTAAACTATTATTTTGCATTGGTCTTTATGGTGAAGGACACTATAAATATCCCAAACAGATAAACAAGGTGCTCATGGGAAGTAAAATCATTAAGTCTGTATCACAAAAGGCAAAGTATTTGGCAAGCTAATGGACAAAGGCATACAAGATGAGGATTGATAGGCTGCATCCAAAGGTTTTAAAGGAAGTGATTACAGATATAGAGGTAACATTCATTTAAAATGTTCCAAGAGCCACTGGATTTCAAGTGGTTTCAGCAAATTGGGAAGCTGCTGATGTGATGGTCCTCTCAAAATAGAGGGAGATACAAACTGTAGGCTAGTTAGCTTTGCATCTGTAATTGGGGAAATGTGTCCATTTTAAGATAGAAATGAGGACACATACGTTTAAGATGAGAGGGGCAAGGTTTAAAAGAGATGTGAGAAGAAAATTTGTTTTTACACAGAAGGTAGTGGGTTCCTGGAATACACTGCTCGGGAAGGTGGGAGAAGCAGGTAGAATAGTAAGGTTTAAGGGACACTTAGACAAGCACATGAATGAACAGGGAATAGAGGTCTATGGATCAGGTGGAGGCAGATAGAATTAGTTTAGAATACCATCATGATTGGCACAGACATGGTGGGCTGAAGAGCCTGATCCTGTGCTGTATTATTCTATGTTTAAATTGGGCATTTATGAAAGTTTGGTGCAGTCAAACAGATTCAACATGGTACCATGATAGGGAAATCTTGTTTGACAAATTTGTTAGTGTTCTGTGAGAATATACCAACCACAGTATATGTAGTGTATTTTGATTTTCAAAAAGCATTCGATAGGATGTCACAAAAGGTTATTACAAAAGATAAAAGCTCATAATATTAGGGACAATGTATTAGCACAGATTGAGGATTGGTTAACATACAAGAATTGGTGTTAAGATTTGAAAGATGTGCCCAGTGGAATGCCAAAAGGGTTAGTCCTCAGGCATTAATTATTCACGATCTATATGAATGACTTGGAGGAGAGGGCAGACTGTAAAGCATCCAGATTTGTTGATGATACAAAAGCTAGTGGGAGATCATGTTGGAGAGATGGTGATCAACTCCAAAAAGGGATCTGAGTGTGCATGTGCATGAAATAAAAAAAGGTGGCACACAGGTACAACCAGCAATTAAGAAAGCAAATAGAATTTTTTTTAAGATTAGATTCCCTACAGTGTGAAAACAGGCACTTCTGCCCAGCCAGACCACACCGACCCTCCGAAGAGTAACCCACCCAGACCCATTTCCCTCTGACTAATTCACCTAACACTATGGACAGTTTAGCATGTCCCATTCACCTGACCTGCACATCTTTGGACTGTGGGAGGAAACCGGAGCACCCGGAGGAAACTCACGCAGACACACTGAGAATGTGCAAACTCCACACAGTCAACCATTTTGTCCTTTATCACAGTGAGATTGAAGTTTAAAAATAGAAAGGTCATGTTACAGGATATTGGTGATGCTAAATCTGAGCTAGTGTGGATTGTTTTGGTCCCTGTATTTAAAAAGAGGACATATTGGCATTGAAGGCTGTTCAAAAGAGATTCACTAGCCTGACACCTTAGATTAATGGATTAATTTATCAAGAATGGCTATACAGATTAGACCTTTATTTGTTAGACTTTTAGAATGAGTGATAATCTTATTAAAATGTGAAGGTTCTGAGGGGACATAATAAGGTAAATGTTGAGAAGGTGTTTTCACCAGTAGGGAAATCTCAAACTAAAGGATCTAGTTATTGAATAAGGAGGCACATGTTTAAAACTGTGGTGCAAAGGAGTATCCCAGAAGATAGTGATTATTGAGAATTCTCTACCCCAGAGAGTTAGTCACACTAGATCACTGATAGTACGATCGGTTCTGCTATAACGTGGTAGTTCCATTGTCATGCAGTCCCATGTTATAAGAAATAATGTAATAGCAGCACCATTTAAACTAATGGGGCCGGAATCGACTTCTCACCAATACTTTAAAAGTTCATGCTTTAGAAATGTGTCCCCAATTTGTCAGTCATGTTATAGTGAACTTGCATTAACAAAACATGTGTTATGGCAGAATGCTCTGTATTTTAAGTGGGGGTTAGGTAGATTTTTGAAATATTGGGAAGTTGGCGGCTATACTGATCTGGTACAAAAGAGGGGCTAAACCCTAGGGTGGATTAATTGTGATCTTGTTGAATGACGGGCTGGACTTGAGGCATCGAGTGGCCTTCATTTAGTGTTAGAGGTCGAGATGGAGCAGAATCTGTAAGGAGCATCCAGGAGGGTTTTATAGAGCAGTATGTAAAGAGTCGCAACTCGGGAAGGGGCCATACGGGACCTGGTGTTGGGGAATGCGCCTAGCCAGGTGACTGAAGTTTCAGTAGGAGATGAGTGGAGGAACAGAGGGATCTGGGTGTGCAGGTACATAGATTCCTCAAAGTTGCCACCCAAGTGTGAAAGGTTATTAAGAAAGCATATGGTGTTTTGGCTTTCATTAACAGGGGTATTGAGTTTAAGAGCCGTGAGGTTTTGCTGCAGCTCTACAAGTCCCTGGTGAGACCACACTTGGAATATTGTGTCCAGTTCTGGTCGCCCTACTATAGGAAAGATAGAGGCTTTGGAGAGGATGCAAAGAAGGTTTACCAGGATGCTGCCTGGACTGGAGGGCTTGCCTATGAAGAAAGGTTGAATAAGCTCAGACTTTTCTCTCAGGAGAGAAGGAGGAAGACAGCAGACCTGATCGAGGTGTACAAAATAATGAGAGGAATAGATAGAGTCAATAGCCAGAGACTTTTCCCCAGGGCAGGATTCACTGGTACGAGAAGTCATAGTTTGAAGATATTAGAAGGAAGGTATAATGGAGCCATCAGAGGAAGGTTCTTTACACAGAGTTGTGAATGCATGGAATGCATTGCCAGTTGAGGTGGTGGAAGTGAAGTCATTGAGGACATTTAAGCGACTGCTGGACATGCACATGGATAGCAGTGAGTTGAGGGGTGCTTGGGTTAAGTTACTATATTAGGATTAGGTCTCGGCACAACATCATGGGCCTACGGCCTGTTCTGTGCTGTACCTTTCTATGCTCTATGTGGAAGGCTTTTAAAGAGAGGTTCATTTAGAGTGCAGGAGAGTTATCACCCTATGAAAGTGAGGGATAGAATTGACAAACTTAGTGAACAGGTAAAATTGTGAGACTAGATAAAGAGGAAAAAAGAAACATATGTAAGGTCTAGACAACTGAAAGCAGGTGATTGGAAGAATATCAGAAGGTGCAATCTGAAATAAGAGCTAAAAGAGGTCATGAAATATATTTAGCAAACAGTGTTAAGGAAAATCCCAAAGCCTTTTATTCGTATATAAGTAGCAAGACGGTAACTCAGGAAAGGATTGGCCCACTCAGAGTCATAGAGATGTACAGAAACAGACTCTTTGGTCCAACTCGTCCATGCTGACCAGATATGATGCAGAGCTGGGCTGAGGAGTGGCACATGGAGTTCAACCCTGCCAAGTGTGAGGTTGTCCATTTTGGAAAGACAAATAAGAATGCGGAATGCAGGGTTAACGGTAGGGTTCTTAGTAAGGTGGAAGAACAGAGGGATCTTGGGGTCTATGTTCATAGATCTTTGAAAGTTGCCACTCAGGTGGATAGAGCTTGTAAGAAGGCCTATGGCATATTAGCGTTCATTAGCAGAGGGATTGAATTCAAGAGTCGTGAAGTGATGTTGCAGCTGTACAGGACTTTGGTTAGGCCACATTTGGAGTACTGTGTGCAGTTCTGGTCGCCTCACTTTAGGAAAGATGTGGAAGCTTTGGAGAGGGTGCAGAGAAGATTTACCAGGATGTTGCCTGGAATGGAGAATAGGTCGTACGAGGATAGGTTGAGAGTGCTAGGCCTTTTCTCGTTGGAACAGCGAAGGATGAGGGGTGACTTGATAGAGGTTTATAAGATGATCAGAAGAATAGATAGAGTAGACAGTCAGAAACTTTTTCCCCGGGTACAACAGTGTTACAAGGGGACATAAATTTAAGGTGAAGGGTGGAAGGTATAGGGGAGATGTCAGGGGTGGGTTCTTTACCCAGAGAGTGGTGGGACATGGAATGCGCTGCCTGTGGGAGTGGTAGAGTCAGAATCATTGGTGACCTTTAAGCGGCAATTGGATAGGTACATGGATGGGTGCTTAAGCTAGGACAAATGTTCGGCACAACATCGTGGGCCGAAGGGCCTGTTCTGTGCTGTATTGTTCAATGTTCTATATTCCAACCCAATCCAGTCCCACCTGCCAGCACCTGGCCCATATCCCTCCAAATCCTTCCTACTCAAATATCCATCCAGATGCCTTTGAAATGTTGCAATTGTATGAGACTCTGGCAGCTCATTCCATACACGTACCACTCTGTGTGTGGAAAAAGTTGCCCTTTAGGTCTCTCTTATACCTTTCCCCCCTCACCCTAAACCTATGCCCTCCAGTTCTGGACTCCCTGACCCCAGGGAAAGACTTTGTCTATTTATCCTATCCATGCCCCTCATAATTTTGTAAACCTCAGCCTCCGGCGCTCCAGGGAAAACAGCCCCAGCCTGTTCAGCGTCTCCCTGTAGCTCAGAACCTCCAACCCTGGCAACATCCTTGTAAATCTTTTCTGAACCTTTTCAACTTTCACAACATTCCAATAGGAAGGAGACCAGAATTACAGTATTTCAACAGTGGCCTAACCAATGTCCTGTACAGCCGCAACATGACCTCCCAACTCCTGTACTCAATACTCTGACCAATAAAGGAAAACATACCAAACGCCTTCTTCACTATCCTATCTACCTGCGATTCCACTTTCAAGGAGCTATGAATCTGCACTCCAAGGTCTTTTTGTTCAGCAACACTCCCTAGGACCTTACCATTAAGTGTATAAATCCTGCTAAGATTTGCTTTCCTAAAATGCAGCACCTCGAATTTATCTGAATTAAACTCCATCTGCCACTTCTCAGCCCATTGGCCCATCTGGTCCAGATCTGTTGTAATCTGAGCTAACCCTCTTCACTGTCCACTACACCTCCAATTTTGGTGTCATCTGCAAACTTACTAACTGTACCTCTTATGCTCGCATCCAAATCATTTATGTAAATGACAAAAAGTAGAGGGCCCTGCACTGATCCTTGTGGCACTCCACTCGTCACAGGCCTCCAGTCTGAAAAACAACCCTCCACCACCACCCTCTGTCTTCTACCTTTGAGCCAGTTCTGTGTCCAAATGGCTAGTTCTCCCTGTTTTCCATGAGATCTAACCTTACTAATCGGTCTCCCATGGGGAACCTTGTCGAACGCCTGACTGAAGTCCATATAGATCACATCTACTGCTCTGCCCTCATCAATCTTCTTTGTTACTTCTTCAAAAAACTCGATCAAGCTTGTGAGACATGATTTCCCTCGCACAAAGCCATGTTGACTATCCCGAATCAGTCCTTGCCTTTCCAAATACATGTACCTCAGGATTCCCTCCAACTTGCCCACCAACGAGGTCAGGCTCACCGGTCTATAGTTCCCTGGCTTGTCTTTACCGCCCTCCTTAAATAGTGGCACCACATTTGTCAACCTCCAGTCTTCCGGCACCTCACCTGTGACTATCGATGATACAAATATCTCAACAAAAGGCCCAGCAATCGCTTCCCATAAAGTTCTCGGGTACACCTGATCAGGTCCTGGGGATTTATCCACTTTTAACTGTTTCAAGACATCCAGCACTTCCTCCTCTGTAATCTGGACATTTTGCAAGATGTCACCATCTATTTCCTACAGTCTATATCTTCCACATCCTTTTCCACAATAAATACTGATGCAAAATATTCATTTAGTATCTCCCCCATTTTCTGTGGCTCCACACAAACGCCGCCTTGCAGATCTTTGAGGGGCCCTATTCTCTCCCTAGTTACCCTTTTGTCCTTAATATATTTGTAACAAACCTTTGGATTCTCCTTAATTCTATTTACCAAAGCTATCTCATGTCCCCATTTTGCCCTCCTGATTTACGTATACTCCTACTTTCTTTATACTCTTCTAAGGATTCACTCGATCTATCCTGTCTATACCTGATGTATGCTTCCTTCTTTTTCTGAACCAAACCCTCAATTTCTTTCGTCATCCAGCATTCCCTATACCTGCCAGCCTTCCCTTTCACCCTGACAGGAATATACTTTCTCTGGATCCTTGTTATCTCATTTCTGAAGGCTTCCCATTTTCCAGCCATCCCTTTACCTGCAAACATCTGCCTCCAATCAGCTTTCGAACGGTATTGCCTAATACTGTCAAAATTGGCCTTTCTCCAATTTGGGACTTCAACTTTTAGATCTGGTCTATCCTTTTCCATCACTATTTTAAAACGAATAGCATTATGGTCGCTGGCCCCAAACTGCTCCCCCACTGACACCTCAGTCACCTGCCCTGCCTTATTTCCCAAGAGTAGGTCAAGTTTTGCACCTTCTCTAGTAGGTACATCCACATACTCAATCAGAAAATTGTCTTGTACACACTTAACAAATTCCTGTCCATCTAAACCTTTGGCAGTCCCAGTCGATGTTTGGAAAATTAAAATCCCCTACCATAACTACCCTATTATTCTTACAGATAGCTGAGATCTCCTCACAAGTTTGTTCCTCAATTTCCCTCTGACTATTGGGGGGTCTATAATACAATCCCAATAAGATGATCATCCCTTTCTTATTTCTCAGTTCCACCCAAATAACTTCCATGAATGTATTTCCGGGAATATTCTCCCTCAGCACAGCTGTTATGCGTCACCTCTCAGCCTCCAACTTTCCAGGGAAAACAGCCCTAGACTATTCAACCTCTCCCAAGAGCTCAAATCCTCCAACCCTGGCAACATCCTTGTAAATCTTTTCTGAACCTTTTCAAGTTTCACAACATCATTCCGATAGGAAGGAGACCAGAATTGCGCACAATATTCCAACAGTGGCCTAACCAATGTCCTGTACAGCTGTAACATGACCTCCCAACTCATGTCCTCAATACTCTAGGACAAAGGGGGAACGTTATGCATGGAGTCAGAGAAAGTGGGTGAGATTCTTAATGAGTACTTTCATGTCAGTATTCACCGAGGAGAGGGACATGACGGGGCATGGGGCGTTAACAGATATCTGTGCAGCATCCTTAAACATTGGTGAGGTCCCAGAGAACTGGAGAATTGCTAATATTGTTTTTTGTAGCAGAGTGCTCAACATGTCTGTCACCTTTTGTTTGATCTTGACACCTTCAGGATAATAAATTGCTTGTTTGTTTTTTAAAAATCTGGTCAGTTTTTTGAAAATTCAAAATGTTAAATCACATCTGTATTTCAGTTTCGTTTCATATCATTGAATGATGGCTTAGAAAGCTATTATTTACATGGTTAAAATTTTTTTTTATTTCAAAAATATACTTTATTCATAAAATAATTTGATGGTCTGTACAATTGGTCATGCCATACATATGTAAACATGGACATACAGAGATCAAAACTTATCATTTTTATACAGGTCTGTACATTTTTTGATCATATGCCAATATAATTAGCTGAGGCACCAGCAGAGCCCAAATGACTGCATGGGCCCCCTGTTCTTCGTTAGGCAGGCAGACTTTACACAGTGGTCTTTCCCCACCGCGCCTTGGCGGCAGCTGCCCCAAGCTTCAGCGCGTCCCTCAACACGTAGTCCTGTACCATGGAATGTGCCAGTCTGCAACACTCAGTCAAGGTCAACTCCTTCAGCTGGAAGATCAGCAGGTTTCGGACCACCCAGAGAGCGTCCTTCACCGAGTTGATGATCCTCCAGACACAGTTGATGTTCGTCTCGGTGTGCGTCCCGGGGAACAGACCGTAGAGCACGGAGTCCCGCGTCACGGCGCTGCTCGGGACGAACCTCGACAAACACCACTGCATTCCTCTCCAGACTTCCTCTGCGTAGGTGACATTCCAGAAGGAGGTGTGTGACAGTCTCTTCCCCCCCCCCCCCGCAGCCGCTTCGAGGGCAGCGTGCGGTGTGGCTGAGAGTCCAGGCGTGCATAAAGGATCTCACAGGCAGAGCCCTTCTCACCACCAGCCAAGCCATGTCTTGGTGCTTGTTGGAAAGTTCTGGCGATGAGGCATTCTGCCAAATGGCTTTGACAGTCTGCTCAGGGAACCGCTCGATAGGATCCGCCCTCTCCTTTTCCCAAAGGGTCTCAAGGACACTACGTGCTGACCACTTCCTAATGGACTTGTGGTCAAAGGAGTTTTTCTTGATAAATTTCTCCACGAAGGACAGGTGATACGAACGGTCCAACTACTCTGAGCGTTCCGCGGCAGCGAGGCCAGGCCCATCCTTCGCAACACCGGGGACAAGTAGAACCTCAGTACGTAGTGACACTTGGTGTTTGCATACCGGGGATCCACGCACAGCTTGATGCAGCCACACACAAAGGTGGCCATCAGGGTGAGGGTGGCATTGGGTGTATTTTTTCCCCTGTTGCCCAGATCTTTATACAGTGAGTCCCTTCGGACCCGGTCCATCTTTGACCTCCATATAAACTGGAAGATGGCCTGGGTGACTGCAGCGGCACAGGTTCTGGGAATAGGCCAGACCTGTGCAACGTATAACAGCAATGACAGTGCCTCACACCTGATGACCAGGTTTTTTCCCGCGATGGAGAGCGACCGTAGCTTCCATCTGCCCAGTTTCTGCCTCACTTTGCTGATACGCTCCTCCCAAGATTTGGCGCACGCCCCAGCCCCTCCGAACCAAATACCCATCACCTTCAGGTGGTCGGTCCTGACGGTGAAGGGGATCGAGGATTGGTCGGCCCAGTTCCCGAAGAGCATGGCCTCGCTCTTGCCCCGGTTTACCTTGGTCCCCGAGGCCCGTTCGAACTGGTCACAAATGCACATGAGTCTGCGCACGGACAGCGGATCCGAGCAGAAAACGGCGACGTCATCCATGTACAGGGAGGCCTTAACCTGCAGGCCCCCGCTGCCAGGAATAGTCATCCGTCTCAGGCTCGCATCCTTCCTGATGGACTCGGCAAATGGCTCTATGCAGCACATAAACAAGGCAGGAGAGAGGGGGCAGCCCTGCCTGACTCCAGATCTGACTGGGAAGCTATCTGATTCCCACCCGTTGACTGAGACTGCACTGACAATGTTGGTATAGAGCAGTCTGATCCAATTGCAGATTCCCTCCCCAAAGTCCATTTTGGAGAGAACATCTCTCATATACGTGTGTGATATTCTATCAAAGGCTTTCTCCTGGCCCAGGCTGATCAGGCAGGTGTCCAACCCTCTGTCCTGCACGTAGGCGATCGTATCCCTGAGGAGTGCGAGACTCTCAGCGATCTTCCTGCCCGGCACAGCACCGGTTTGGTCAGGGTGAATCACCGACCCTAGAGCAGACCTGACCCGGTTGGCGATTACCTTTGACAGAATTTTGTAATCTGCATTCAACAGTGAGATTGGTCTCCAATTTTTGAGTTCCTCCCTCTCCCCCTTCCGCTTGTAGACGAGGGTGATGATGCCTTTCCTCATGGATTCACTCATGGTACCTGCCCGAAGCATACTGACATACACCTCCAGCAGGTCCTGGCCAATCAAGTCCCACAGAGCGGAATAGAGCTCGACCGGTAAGCCGTCGCTTCCGGGAGTTTTATTCTTTTCGAAGGACTCTAGGGCCTTGGTCAGCTCGTCCAGAGATAGCGGCTGGTCCAGCCTCTCCCGTGTTCTGTCGTCTAAGACCTCCGTGATAGAGGACAGGAACGACTGGGAGGCCACGCTGTCGGTTGGCTTCGCGTCATACAGACTGGCGTAGAAGGATTTACTGATCCTCATGACGTCAGCCTGAGATGACATTATCGAGCCATCTTCTTCCTTCAGGCTGCTGAGCACGGAGCTCTCTTTGTGCATCTTCTGGAAGAAGAAACGTGAGCACGTCTCGTCCTGCTCCACCGAGCGGACCCTGGACCGGAAGATTATCTTGGAGGCCTCCGAAGCAAAGAGCGAGGCTTGCTGGCCCTTCACCTCCTTGAGGTCCTCCGTGACATCCACCCCCATCGTCTGCAGCAGGAGCAGGTTCTGCATACTTTCCTGGAGCTGGGACAGTTTTCCCCGCCTCTCTCTCGCCTCGTGAACACCTTTGAGGATGAAGAACCTCTTGATGTTCCCTTTTACTGTTTCCCACCAGTCCACTGGGGACTCAGAGGGGCTTCACGGTTCTCCAACCTGCGTAGTCCCTCTTGAGCTCCTCAATGTTTCCCGGGGTCAACAGCTTGGTGTTCAGCTTCCACGTTCCCTTACCAGCCCGCTGTTCGTCCTGTAGGTGACAGTCGGCCAGCAGGAGGCAGTGGTCGGAGAAGAACACCAGCTTGACGTCGGTGGATCTGACCGAGAGCGTTCGGGACACAAACAGGTAATCTATCCTTGAGCGGATAGACCCGTCTGCCTGTAACCAAGTGTATCGACGCTGCGCTCCGTCTGCAGGGGCGCTGAAGACGTCGTGCAGCTTGGCATCTTTTACCGTGTCCATCAGGGCTCTGGACGTGGTGTCCAGTTTACTGTCCCCCCCCGCCGGATCGTCCATCTGCATCAATGATACAGTTGAAGTCTCCGGCCAGAATGACCAGCCTGGACGTAGCCAGCAACAGTGGAAGCTGCTGCAGGACGGCCAACCGTTCACTCTTACCCACTGGGGCGTACACATTAATCAGTCTCAGGGGAGCATTCCTGTACATGATGTCGCGACGAGGAGGCGCCCGCCCACCACCTCCTTAACCTCGGAGATGGTGAAGTTGCCTCCTCTCAACAGGATACCCAGGCCGGAGGCACGGCTATCGTTGCCCCCCGACCAAACTGACGGCCCATGGGCCCATAAGCTCGACCATCTCCTGTAGCTGCTGAGGTGCGGTATCGCACACTCCTGCAGGAACAGGACGTCGGCTTTAACGTTGGCCAGGAAGGCCATCGTAGAAACACATCGCGTAGCCGATTTGATGCTACGCACATTGATGCTGGCAACTCTTATCCCCATTTTAACAGTTTACAAGGTTAACAGTGTCCATTTGCTGCTGGTCTTGCCCCTCTGGGGTAGCTGTGTGCATTCCCGTGGTGACGGCAAACTGCTGGACCATCCCAAGGCTGAGGTAGCTGTCCAGCTCCACGCTGGAGCCATTTCCCCACTCTGGTGTCTTCGGGTCGGGCCCAGGGTCCGCATGGTCCAGTTCTCCATCTGACAGCGGGGCTGTCACAGGACCGCTGCTCCCAGTTACCTGGAGCTGTGGGCCGGTGGGTACCTCTTGGTTCTCACCGGTTGGGGGAGGGCTTTACCCGTCCCCTCAGAGGGATCGTCTTTTCCTGCTTGGGCGGTGCTGCCCTCCTTTTTCTCCACGGCGCTCTGTCTCTTCCTCTGGTGACGACCCGCCTTGTGCCCATCCTCACCGTCGGAAGAGCTGCATGTGTCCTCGTCGCGTAGGTGTCGCTTCCCCCCTCGCTGGGTGGCTTTGGGAGGTTTCCTCTTCCTGCTTTTCACAGTAATCCAATCCTCTGCCTCCTTTGGTCCCTTCTCTTCCATTTCCTCCGTCTGTCTTGCAGGAGCTTGGATCGGCTGCTGCACCTCCCCGCTGCCTGCCGTCTGCTCTGCTACAGCCCGCCCTTCCTTCTGGTTGCCTCCAGGCACCGTTCCCGTGCTGTTTTGTGGTACCTTGCTGGTCTTGGGCGGTCCACGGTTCGTGTTGCCACCTCCGGCCATCTGTGCGTAGGTGGCGGCCCCTCGTCTTGGGCAGACCTTGTACATGTGGCCCGCCTCTCCGCACAGATTACAGTTCTTGGCCTCCTTACATTCCTTGGTCGGGTGGCCTTCCTGCTTGCAATTTCGGCAGACCGCCGTCATGTGGCCTGACCTCCCGCAGGTTCGGCACACTTTTGGCTGCCCTGCGTATGTCCGATGGCAAAGCTGGAGGGTGGGTGGAGGATGTTCCCACTGGCATCGACCCTCAGGGTTACCCTGACCTGTCGTTTGCTGGTCCAGATCCCGAAAGGATCGACCACATCGGTACTCTCTCCCTCGACCTGGACGTATCTTCTCAAGAAGGTCAGGACATCTGCTGCTGGGACGTGAGGGTTGTACATCTGGATTGTTACAACCCGACTCCTCTGCGCAGGAAGCACACACAACGGGACCGCCGACAAGATGGAGAACAGAGGTTCCCCCTCCTTCTCCTTGAAGACCTTCAGGAGCTGCTCGCAATTCTTCACACTCCTGAAGGTCACATCGAAATAGCCTGCCGCAGGGAAATCCTGCAGGCAGTACACATCCACTGCTTCGAATCCACAGCACTCCAGCAAAATCTTCTTCACAAACACCGTCCGATCGACCGGTGTGTGCTCCTCCACCTTCTTCACAGTCACCCTGACTGTGTTGCGAATGCCCTGGCCAGGGCTGCGAGCGGCTGCTGAGGCCATAGCTCAGAGGTTGGCTGGTACCTGAATTGGCGTTAGGCCGAAGCCAGCATTAAGATCCACCAAGAGCAGGTCAGCAAAACCAAACGATCCTCCAACGTCCAATCACGATCCAGCGATATTTACATGGTTAAAAATCACACAACACCAGGTTATAGTACAACAGGTTTAATTGGAAGCACTAACTTTCAGGGTGCTGCTCCTTCATGCTTGGTGTTGGCTGTACAGTTGAATATCCAATGTGTAGCATCATAAAAATATACAGGAATCTGAGCTGACCCTAAACCTAATTTTTATATCTTGTCATCTGGGAGAGTCTCCAGTGTTATTTCCATCACATTGGCTGATGAGGAATTTTTCTCATTTTGTGTCCTGCCATTAGCACACATTGGAAGCATTTTCTAAATTATGCTTGGCCTGCTTGTACAGGTTATAACTTCATCTCCTTTGGCATCTGGTCAAAGGCTGGATCCTCTGGCTGAGTGGCAAGGATGCTAACCAATGTGCATTAAGAGCTGTCTGAATTATGGAGTCCTCTACATCAGTGATTCTGGTTAATGCCTCATGCAAAGGAAATTTACCCAGATGTTAGATCTGAAGAAAAATTGGTCAAAATTTTAGAGATCCATAGCACAAAAATAGGCCCTTCAGTATATCATTAACATGCTAAGTATATATCTGTCAGGCAGGGAGGAAGTGGTTGAGTGAGGGAGCCATGGTTTACTGAAGAAGTCAAATCTCTTGTTCAGAAGAAGAAGGCAGCTTATGTTAGGATGAGATGTAAAGGCTCAGTTAAGACCCTTTAGAGTTGTAGGTTAACCAGGAAAAACCTAAAGAGAGAGCTAAGAAGAACCAGGAGGGGATATGAGATGTTGTTGGCAGATATGATCAAGGAAAACCCTAAAGCGTTCCGTAGGTATATCAGGAATAAAAGAATGACGAGTGAAAGATTAGGGCCAATCAAGGATAGTAGTGGGAAGTTGTGTGTGGAGTCCAAGGAAATAGGGGAAACACTAAAGGAATATTTTTTGTCTGTATTCACACTGGATAAAGACAATGTTGTCGAGAATACCGAGATATAGGCTGCTAGACTAGACGGGATTGAGGTTCACAAAGAGGAGCTGTTAGCAATGCTGCAAAGAGTGAAAATAGGTAAGTCCCCTGGGTCATAGGATTCTCTGGGAAGCCAGGGAGGAGATGGCAAAGCCTTGGGCTTTGATCTTTGTCATCATTGTCCACATGAATAGTGCCAGAAGACGGGGGGATAGCAAATGTCCCCTTGTTCAAGAAGGGGAATAGAGACAACCTTGTAGAGCAGTGAGCCCTACTTCAGTCGTGGGTAAAGTGTTGGAAAAGGTTCTTAGAGAGAGGATTTATAATCATTTAGAGAGGACAAATTTGGTTAGGGATAGTGAACACTGTTTTGTGAAGGGTAGGTCGTGCCTCACAAACCTTATTGAGTTTTTTTGAGAAGGTGACCAAATAGGTGGATGAAGGTAAAACAGTTGATGTGGTGTATCTGGATTTCAGGAAAGCATTTGATAAGGTTTCCCACGGTAGGCTATTGCAGAAAATACAGAGGCGTGAGATTGAGGGTGATTTAGTGGTTTGGATCAGATATTGGCCATCTGAAGGAAGATAGAGGGTGGAAAATGTTCATCCTGGAGTTCAGTTACTAGTGGTGTATCACAAGGATCTGTTCTGGGGCCATTGCTGTTTGACATTTTTCTAAATACCCTGCATGATGGCAAAGAAGTAAATTTGTGGAGGTTAAAGTGGGTACTGCAGATGTTGGAGATTAGAGTCAAGATTAGAGTGGTGCTGGAAAAACCCAACAGGTCATGAAGGCCTCAGCCCAAAACGTTGATTTTCCTGCTCCTCGGATGCTGCCTGACCTGCTGTGCTTTTCCAGCACCAATCTAATCTTGAATAGCAAATTTGCAGATGATAGTAAGGTGGATGGAATTGGGGATGGTGCGGAAGGATGTTGCAGATTACAAAAGGACATAGATAAGCTGCAGAGCTGGACTGACAGGTGGCAAATGTGGAGTTTACTGTGGAAGAGTGTGAGATTAGTCACTTTTGAAACCGCAATAGGAATAAAGAGTTCTGGGCTAATGGTAAGATTCTTCGTAGTGTAGATGAGCAGAAAGATCTCTGTGTCCATGTACATATATCTCTGATAGTTGCCATTCAGGGTGATAGGGTTGTTAAGAAGGCATACGGTGTGTTAGCTTTTAATGGTAGAGGGATTGAGTTTTGGAACCACAAGGTCACTCTGCAGCTGTACAAACTCTAGTACGGCCGCAGTTTGAGTATTGCATACTGTTCTGGCCATTGCATTTTAGGAAGGATGTGGAAGCTTTGGAAAGGGTTCACAGGAGATTTACTAGTATGTTGTCTGCTACGGAGGGGAGGTTTTATGAGGAAAGGCTGGGGAACTTAAGGCTGTTTTCATTTGAGACAAGATGGTTGAGAGGTGATTTAATAGAGACGTATAAGATAATCAGAGGGTTAGATAGGGTGGACAGTGAGAGCCTTTTTCCTCAGATGGTGATGGCTAGCACATGGGAATATAGCTTTAAATTGAGGGGTGATAGATGTAGGACAGATGTCACAGGTAGTTTCTTTACTAAGAGTAATAGGGGCGTGAAATGCCCTGTCTGCAACAGTAGTAGACTCGTCATCTTTAAGGGCATTTAAATGGTCATTGGATAAATATATGGATGAAAGTGGAATGGTGTAGAATAGGTCAGTTTCAGATTGGTTCCACAGCGCAACATCAAGGGCTATACAAGGCTATGGGCCAAGTGCTGGCAAATGGAATGAGAATAGTTAGGTGCTGGTTTATAACCAGCGCAGACTTGATGGACCAAAGAGCTTTTCTGTGTTGTCGACCTATATGACCCTGTGACCTAACTGCTCTAATGTTTTATAACAAGCCATCAATTGACCAGTAGTTAGCATGTAATGCGAGATGCTTAAAGAATTCTAAATTTGAACTCCAGTTCCTTTAGCCTTATTTTATATTATTATTTCATGAATTCTAATTTCTCTCTTTTGTATGGAATGACAGTTGGAGAGTTTAGGGCAGGGCGAGTTGGCCTCTCGTCTCACTTTAAACTGCCAGAATTCCTATGTAGAGCCTCACAAGATCAAAGAAGTTCCTGTAACCATAATGGACGTAAGTATGTGTTTATGTTGATTTTCTGTATCCAAGAATTCCCTTCAACCTCATGAAGTTATATATTTGTTGACGAATAAACTGATTAATCTGAAAATTTGATATGTGCTGGTTTTCTCATTCATGGTTTACTTTTTTCCCCTTCCCAAATGAAGATACTGCATATTTTTCTTCTTCAAGCCTGAAGCTGTTTCGATTCTTCACTTAAATCTGCAATTTATTTAAACTTGCTGTAATAATTTGGAGTCCTCCCTTATGTTTATTCATAAAGCACAGAAGGGAACCATTCTGTCCATGTTTGTATGTTGTTTTATTAAAAAATGATTCGGTATGACCCACTCTTGCCTTTTTAGCCCAGAACCCTGAGAATTTCTTCTCTCAGATATTTGTTCAATTTCCATTTGTAAGTTACTATTAAATCTGCTTCCAGGACCTCTTCAAAGTAATGTATTCTGAATCATAAATTGCTGCAGAAAAATGTTCTAGTCTCCCCTCTTGGCTTTTTTTGTCAATAGGGTGAAATTCTGTCTCCATTAACCAACCATGATTCCAGTACCTGCTTTATCAAAATACTTGATGATTTACAATACCTTTATGAAATCTACATTGCTTCCTCTACTCCAGAGACCCCCATCTTTTCTATATGACTGAAGCATCGTTTGCCTGGTACCAATCTAATAAATCTTCTTTGTGCCCTCTGTCATGGCTTGATATCCTTCCCTATAGTGTGGTGTCCAAAATTAGATGTAGTATTCCAACTGTGATACCTAACTAGTGCTTTTTTTTTTAACATAAATTATGCATAACTTATTTTGTGCTCTCAACCTTTGTCAAGACAATTGCTCTGTTTTCTCAAGCATATTTTTAGCCTTATCCTGCCAACTTTACAGATCTGTGTGTATGAATGATTCTGTTAGACCTTTTAAATTATACTTATTAACTTATACCATTTAAATTTATACCGCCTCCTTCAGCTTACAAGGATTCATCAGTTTGGATTTCCGCGCATCAAATGGTGCCTGCAATGTGTCTTCCTGTTTTACCATACTGTGCATGTTGCTCTGTTGCTGATCTTGTTTACGATAGATTCATAGATTCAAGTATTGAAATAATGTCTTGGATAGAAAGTCATTAACTGATGAAGTTATGAAAATGGAGTGACAGGTGGACATATTGCCATATACATCCCTCCAACTTAAAAACAATTCAATATGTCAGGACATAGAACATGGAACATTACAGCACACAAGCCAACCTGTGAAACAAATCTGAAGCCCACCTAACCTACATTATTCCATTATCATCCATTTGTTTATCCAATGACCATTTAAATGCCCTTAAAAGTTGGCGAGTCTACTACTGTTGCAGGCAGGGTGTTCCATGTCCTTACTACCTCTCCACTTGTGTAAGCCATCACCATCCAAGGAAAAAGGCTCTCACTGTCCACCCTATCTAATCCTCTGATCATCTTGTATGTCTCTATTAAGTCTCCTCTCAACCTTATTCTCTCTAAAGAAAACAGCCTCAAGTCCCTCAGCCTTCCCTCATAAGACCTCATAGGGTGGCTCAGTGGTTAGCACTGCTGCCTCATAGCACCAGGGTCCCAGGTTCAATTCCAGCCTCACGCGACTGTCTATGTGGAGTTTGTACATTCTCCATCTTACCTGCATGGGTTTTCTCCAGGTCTCCGGTTTTCTCCCACAGTCCAAAGATGTGCAGGTCAGGTGAATTGACCATGCTAAATTGCCCATAGTGTTAGATGCATTAGTCAGAGGGAAATGGGTCTGTGTGGGTTACTCTTCAGAGGGTTGGTGTGGACTTGTTGGGCCGAAAGGCCTGTTTCCGCACTGTAGGGAATCTATAAAGCCATGGTTAGATCACATTTGGAATATTGTGTAGCGTTCTAGTTGTGTGAAACTTTTAGAGAGGGTGCAGAGAAGATTTACGGGATGCTGTCTGGACTGGAGGACATGTCTTATGAAGAAAGGCTGAGGGGGGCTAGAGCTGTTCTCTTTGGACTGAAGGAGGAGGAGAGGTGACTTTGTAGAGTTGTACAAGATGATGAGAGGCATAGAGAGTGGATAGCCAGTAACATTTTCCCAGGACGGAAATGGCTATCGCGTGGGTGCATAATTTTAAGGTGATTGGTGGAAGCTTTAGGAGAGATGTCAGAGGTCAGTCCTTTATACAGAGTGTAGGGTACGTGGAATGCACTGCCAGCAGAGTAGAGATAGACACATTCAGGAAATTTAAGTGACGCTTGGATAGGCACAATTCGCGGAATGACAGTGAAATGAAGGGTCTGAAGGTTAGTTTGATCTTAGAGTAGGATAAAAGGTTGGCACAACATCAAGGGCCAAAGTGCCTGTACTGTTCTACGTATGTATAGAATGCCTTGGGATTCTCTTTAACCGTACTTGACATGGTCATTTCATGGCCCCTTCTTGCTCTCCTCATTCCCTGATTGAGTTCTTTCCTGCTTTTTTTATATTCCTCATGAGCCTGTCTGATGTTAGCTTCCTAAACCTTACATATGCTTTTTTTCTTCCTGTGACAAAATTCACATCCTCCCTCGTTACTTTGCCATCCTTCCTCCTCAATGGAAGATGCTGGTCCTGAACTCTGACCAAGAGGTCTTTAAACGACTCCCATGTGTCGAATATGGACTTGCCCAATAACAGCTCCTCCCAATTAACACTCGCTAGCTTCTGCCTAATACGGATGTAATTTGCCCGTTCCCAACTTAAACCTTCCCCCAAGGTCGTAGATGTCAAGAGTAAGATCAGAGCCAGTCAAGGACAGTAGTGGGAAATTGTGTGTGGTGTCTGAGGAGATGGGAGAGGAGCGAAAAGAATATTTCTCGTCAGTGTTCAAGCTGGAAAAAGACAATAGTGTCTAGGAGAATACTGAGATACCGGTTATTAGACTAGATGGGATTGAGGTTTATATGGTGGAAGTGTTAGCAATTCTGGAAAGTGTGAAAATATAGAAGTCTCCTGGGTGGATGGGACTTTTCCTAGGATTCTCTGGGAAGCTGAGGAGGAGGTTGAGGAATCATTGGCTTTGATCTTTATGTCATCATTGTCTACAGGAATAGTGCCAGAAATATGGAGGAAAGCAAATGTTGTCCCTTTGTTCAAGAAGGGGAGTAGAGACAACCCTGATAACGATAGACCAGTGAGCCTTCCTTCAGTGTTGAAAAAGATTATAAGAGATAGGATTTACAATCATTTAGAGAGGAATAATTTGATTAGGGATAGTCTATATGGTTTTGAGAAGAGTAGGTCGTGCCTCACAAAACCTTACTGAGTTCTTTGAGGTGACCAAACAGGTAGATGAGGGTAAAGCAGTTGATGTGGCAGATATGGATTTCAGTAAAGCGTTTGCTGAAGTTCCCCATAGTAGGCTCTTACTCAAAATACAGAGGCAATGAGGGTGATTTAGTGTTTTGGATCAGAAATTGGCTAGCTGAAAAGTAGTTGTTGATGGGAAATCTTCATCTTGGAGATCAGTTACCAAAGGTGTACTGCAAGGATCTGTTTTGGGTCCACTGCTATTTGTCATTTTTAGATTAGATTACTTAGTGTGGAAACGGGCCCTTCGGCCCAACAAGTCCACACCGACCCGCCGAAGCGCAAACTACCCAGACCCATTCCCCTACATAACCTAACACTAACCTAACACTTCACCTAACACTACGGGCAATTTAGCACCCGGAGGAAACCCACGCAGACACTGGGAGAATGTGCAAACTCCACACAGACAGTTGCCTGAGGCGGGAATTGAACCTTCATCTCTGGCTGTGAGGCAGCAGTGCTAACCACTGTGCCACCGTGCCGCCCTTAAATGACCTGAATGAGAGTGCAGAAGGGTTAGTAAATTTGCGGATGACAGTAAGGTCAGTGGAATTGTGGACAGTGACAAAGGCTGTTGCAGTTTACAGAGGAACATAGATAAGCTGCAACTGCGGAGACATAGCAAATGGAGTTTAATGCGGGAAAGCGTGAGGTGATTCACTTTGGAAAGAGTAACAGGAAATCAGAGTACTGGACTAATGGTAAGATTCTTGGTAGTGCGGATGAGCAGAGAGACCTCGGTGCCCATGTACATAGATCCCTGAAAGTTGCCACCAGGTTGTTAAGAAGGCCTGCTGTGTGTTAGCTTTTATAGATAGAGGGATTGAGTATTGAAGCCATGAGGCCATGTTGCAGCTGTACAAAACTCTGGTGCAGCCACACTTGGAGTATTGTGTACAGTTCTGGTCGCTGGAATCTTATCTTATCTAATCTAATCTAATCTAATCTAATCCTCGTGGCTCTTAAATTCAATCCTCCTGCTAATGAAAATCAAAACACCATATGCTTTCTTTACAACCCTATCAACTTAGGTGGCAACTTTGAGGGATCAATGGACATCGACCCCAAGGACCTCTGGTCCTCCACACTGGCAAGAATCCTGCCTTTTACCCTGTAATCTGCATTCAAATTTGACTTTCTAGAATAAATCACTTCATACTTTTCCAGGTTGAACCCCATCTGCCACTTAGCCTCGCTCTGCATCCTGCCAATGTCCCACTGCAACCTACAACAGCCTTCCACACTATCCACTACTCCTCCAACCTTTGTGTCATCGGCAAACGTACTAACCCATTCTTCCACTGCCTCATCCAAGTCACTTATAAAGATCACAGAGCAGATGTCCCAGAACTGATCCCTGTGGAAAACCACTTGTGACCAAGCTGCAGGTTGAATACTTCCCATCTACTACCACCTTCTGTTTTCTATGGACCAACCAATTCTGAATCCTGACAGTCAGATTTCTCTGTAGGCGAAAGTGAGTACTGCAGATGCTGGAGATTAGAGTCAAGAGTGTGGTGCTTGAAAAGCACAGGTCAGGCAGCATCCGAAGAGCAGGAAAATTGACTTTTCAGGCAAAATTCCATCATCAGGAATGAGGCTGGGAGCCTCGGGGGTGGAGAGATAAATTGGATGGTGGGGGTAAAGGTGATAGGTTGGAGGGGAGAGTGGGATAAAGGTGATAGGTCAGAGGGAGAGTTGAGCGGATTGGTGGGAAGGAAGATGGACAGATGGGACAGTTTATGAGGATGGTGCTGAGCTGGAAGGTTGGAACTGGGGTAAGGGGAAATGAGGAAAATGATAAAATCCACATTGATGCCATGGGATTGGAGGGTCCCAAGGCGGAAGATGAGAAGTTCTTCCTCCAGGCATTGGGTGGTAAGGGAGTGGTGATGGAGGAGGCCCAGAGTCTGCATGTCCTCGACAGAGTGGGAGGGGGAGTTGTATGGCCACAGGACGGTGGGGTTGATTGGTGTGTGTGTCCCGGAGGTGTTCTTTGAAGCGCTCTGCGAGAAGGCATCCAGTCTCCGCAATGTAGACAAGACTGCATCAGGAGCAATGGACGCAGTAAATGACAAAGAACAAAGAAAATTTACAGCCCAGGAGCAGGCCCTCCAGCCCTCCAAGCCTGAGCTGATCCAAATGTACAGTCTAAATCTGTCGATCAATTTCTAAGCATCTGTATCCCTCTGCTCCCCACCTCCTCATGCATTTATTCAGACACATCTTAAATGAATCTACTGTGTCCTCTACCACCTCTGCTGGCAACGCGTTCCAAATACCCACCACCCTCTGTGTAAAGTACTTGCCGCACATGTCCCCCTTAAACTTTCCACCTCTCACCTTGAAAGCGTGACCTCTCGTAATTGAATTCTTCACCCTGGGAAAAAGCTTGTCTCTATCCATCCTGTCTATAATACCCTTCATGATTTTATAAACCTCAATCAGGTCCCCCCTCCATCTCCTTTTTTCTAATAAAAATAAACCTAACCTACTCAACCTTTCTTCATAGCTAGCACCTTCCATACCAGGCAACATCCTTGTAAGCCGTCTCTGCACCCTCTCTCCAAAGTGTCCACATCTTTTTGGTAATGTGATGACCAGAACTGTACACAGTATTCTAAATGCGGCCACACCACTGTCTTGTACAATTTTAACATGACTTGCCCCCTCTTATACTCAATACCCCATCCAATGAAGGCAAGCATACTATATACCGCCTTGACTACTCTATCACCTGTGCAGCAACCTTCAGGGTACAATGGACCTGCACTCCCAGATCTCTCTGTTCATCAACTTTTCCCATGGCTCTTCCATTCATTGTATAATTTGCTCTAGAATTAGTCTTGCCTAAATGCATAACCTCACATTTGTCTGGATTGAAATCCATCTGCCACTTTTCTGCCCAACTCTCCAGTCTATTTATATTCTCCTGTATTCTGTGATAGTTCCTTATGCTTTCTGCTACTCCATCAACCTTCATGTCATCTGCAAACTTGCTGATCATACCAACAGTGCCCTCTTCCAGATCATTTATGTATATTACAAACAACAGTGGCCCCAATACTGTGACCCCTGTGGAACACCACTGGTCACCCATCTCCATTTCAAGAAAATCCCTTCAATTACTACTCTCTGTCTCCTGTTGATCAACCAGTTCTTTATCCACCTAGCTAGAACACCCTGCACACCTTATGACTTCACTTTCTCCATTAGTCTACCATGGGGAACCTTATCAAACGCCTTACTAAAGTCCATATATGTGACATCAACAGCCCTTCCTTCATTTATCAACTTGGTCACATAGAGGCATAGAGTGTGGAAGTGCAGGTGAAATTTTGATGGTTGTGGAAGGCTCCTTTGGGACCTTGGACAGGCGTAAGGGGGGGGAAGTGTGGGCGGAGCTTTTGCAATTACTGCGGTGTCAGGGGAAGGTGCTGGGAGGGGAGGGTGGGTAGTTGGGAGGCTTGGAGCTGACGAGGTAGTTGCGGATGGAAAGGTCTTTCCGGAAAGCGGATAGGGGTGTGGAGGGAAATATATCTCTCATGGTGGAGTCCGTTTATAGGTGGTGGAAATGACGGAGGATGATGCAATGTAAACGGAGGTTGGTAGGGTGGAAAGTGAGGACCAGGGGGATTCTATCCTTGTTGAGGGTGAGGACGAATTCAGCCAAACGAATAAGAGTGTCAGTAGAAGGGTACTGGTGGGGACGTCGGGAGAGGACAAATTGGAGGGCTTGGAGACCCTGTTCATGGCAGATCGGAAGTAGATGTCCATGGTGACGATGAGGTGTTGGAGGCCAGGGAAATAGAAGTCTTTGAGGAGGTGGAGGGCCTGGGTGGTGCCCCGAATAATGGGGACTTCCTGGGCTGGGGGATAGGACAGTATCGAGGTATGTGGTGTCGAATTCAGTGGGGCAGGAGCAGGCTAAGATGATAGGTCGGCCAGGGTAGTCAGTCTTGTGGATCTTGGGTAGGAGGTAGAACCGGGTGGTGTGGGGTTCCCGAAACATGAAGCTGTGGGTGGGGGATCCTGTGAGGTGATGAGGTCTTGGACATGATGGTATGGTGATGGGAGGTGAGGTCATGAACTTGGTGGGGGTCGGGGGGGGGGGGCGAGGTGGTAGGAGAAGGTGTCTTCAAGTTGGCGCCTGGCTTCAGTGGTGTAGTGGTCAGTGCACCAAACTACCAATGCTCTCCTCCCCGTCCACTGGTTTGATGGTAAGGTTGGGTGTGGAGCAGAAGGAGTGGAGGGCAGCACGTTGTGAGGGTGAAAGGGACGTGCCCCCCTCCCCCGTCATGACATCAGTGTGGATTTCACCATTTTCCTCATTTTCCCTCCTCCCATCTTACCCCAGTTCCAACCTTCCCCTTCAGTACAGTCCTCATGACCTGTCCCACCTGTCCATCTTACTTCCCACCTATTTGCTTCACCCATCCCTCTGACCTGTCGTCTTTACCCCCACCTCCACCCACCTATTGGACTCTCAGCTACTTTCCCTTCAGCCCCATCCTACCTCCTGTTTAACTCTCCACCCCTGAGTTTCTCAGATTTCTCTGTATCCCATGCCTCCTTACGTTCTGAATAAGACTAACATGGGGAACCTTACCTTGCTAAAATCTATATACACCACATCCATTGCTCTACCTTCATCAATGTGTTTTATCATATCCTCAAAGTATTTAATAAGGCTTATGAGGCATGATCTGCCCCTCACAAAGCCATGCTGACTATCTCTAATTGAGCTATGCTTTTCCAGGTAATCAGAAATCCTGTCTCTTAGAATTCTCTCCACCACCGGTGCAAGACTGACTGGCCTATAATTCCCAGGGTTACCCCTATTCCCTTTCTTGAACAAGGGAATAACATTTGCCACACTCCAATCATCTGGTACTACTCCAGTGCACAGTGAGGACGCACGGATCATCGCCAAAGGCGCAGCAATTTCTTTCCTCGCTTCCTGTAAAAGCCTTAGGTATATCCCTTCTGGCCCAGGGGACTTATCTATCCTCATGTTTTTCAAAATTTCTGGCACATCCTCCTCCTTAACATCAACCTGTTTAGTATATCAACCTGTTTAATGCTGTCCTCACAAACAGCATAGTCCCTCTCATGAGTGAATAATGAAGCAAAGTTTTCAGTAAGGACCTCACCTACCTCCTCTGGCACAAGTTCCCTCCACTGTCCCTGATTGGCCACCCTTACACTGGCCATCCTCTCTTTCCTCGCATTAGTGTAGAACGCCTTGGGGTTTTCCTTAATCTTACCCGCCAAGGCTTTTTCATGCCCCCTTCTAGCTCTAAGTCCATTCTTCAGTTCCTTACTGGCTACCTTGTAAACTTCTAAAGCCCTGTCTGATACTTGCTCCCTCAACCTTAAGCTTCCTTCTTCCTGTTGACTAGATGTTTCACATCTCTTTTCATCCAAGGTTCCTTCACCCTAACATCCCTTCCTTGCCTCAGTGGGGCAAACCTATCCAGCACTCGCAACAAGTGCTCCCTCAAAAACCTCCACATTTCTGTTTTGCGCATCGCTGAGAATATATGCTTGCAACTTATGTCCCACAGTTCCTGTCTAATAGCATTGTAATTCTCCCTCCCCCAATTAAATACTTTCCCTCTCCATGACTATAGTAAAGGTCAGGAAGTTGTGATCACAATCACCGAAGTGCTCTCCCACTGAGGGATCTGACTCCTGACCTGGTTTGTTGCCAAGTACCAAATCCAGTATGGCCTCCCCTCTAGTCAGCCTAACTACAAATTGAGTCAGGAATCATTCCTGGACACACCTGTCAAAATCTGCTCCATCCAAACTATTTGCACCAAAGAGGTTCCAATGAATATTAGGAACATTGAAGTCACCCAAGAAAACAATCCTGTTACTTCTGCACCTTTCCAAAATCTGTCTCCCAATCTGCTCCTCTGTGTCCCTGTTACTATTGGGGTGTCTATAGAAAACTCCCAATAAAGTGACTGCTCCTTTTCTATTTCTGACTTCCACCCATACTGACTCTATAGACAAATCCTCCTTCGTGACCTCTCTTTCTGCAGCTGTGATACTATTCTTGATTAGCAATTCCACTCCCCCTCTTCTTTTACCTCCCTCACTATTCCTTTTGAAGCATCTAAACCCCAGAATATCCAATAACCATTCCTGCCTCTGTAATATCCAGGTAATGGCCACAAATTTTAGCTCCAAGTACTGATCCACGCTCTAAGTTCATCGCCCTTATTCCTGACACTTCTTGCGTTAAAGAAGGCACACTTCAACCCACCACGTTGACTGCAAAATTTCACTATCAGCTGTCTATCTTTCCTCTCAGATTCTCTGCACGCTGTATCTGCCTGTTCACCAGGGTACATCCTCTGATCCATAGTTCTGGTTCACATTCCCCTGCCAAACTAGTCCCAAAGAGCTCCAGCAAACCTCCCACACAAGACATTGGTATCCTTCCAGTTCAGGTGCAACCCATCCTTGTACAGGTCCCACCTTCCCCAGAAGGTATCCCAATGATCCAATACCTGAAACCCTCATTCCTACACCAGCTCTACAACCACATTTTCAGCTGCACTAGCTCTCTGTTCCTAGCCTGACTAGCATGTGGCACCAGTAGCAATCCTGAGATTGCTACTCTGTTCGCCCTGCCTTTTAGCTTCCAACCTAACTCCCTTATATTCACTTTTTAGGTCTTCATCCCTTTTCCTAGCTATGTCCTTGGTACTGATGTGTATCACAGCTTTGGCTGCTCACCCTCCCCCTTTAGAATCCTGTAGACTCAATTTGAGACATTGCCTCCCAGGTGCCAGGGTCAAGAATGTAACTTATAAACAAGAGGACAACAAGGGACAAGGCTGAAGCAGACAACTTGGGCTTGGAGGCAGAGGATTTGCACAAGACCCTAAATGAGTACTTTGTGTCAATATTCACCCAGGAGAAGGATGTGAAGGGTAGTGAGATTAGTGTGGAGCCTGCTAATATGTTAGGGCATTTTGAGATAAAGAAACAAGTGGTATTACGTCTCTTGAGCATTAAGATGGATAAGTTTCCATGGACCCAATTCTATCTACCTCAAGTTATTGAGAGAGGCAAGAGAGGAGATTTCTGTGCCTTGACCAAGAACATTGTATCCTCGTTAGCAACTGGAGAGGTCCTGGAGAACTGGGAGCTAAAGTTGTTCTCTGTTCAAAAAAGAAAATAAGGATAATCCAGGAAACCGCTGACGAGTAAGTCTCACATTGGTGATTGGGAAGCTATCGGAATGAATTCTTAGGGATAGGATTTATGCGTACTTGAAAAAGCATGGCCGAATTAGATACATGACTTTGTATGAGGCAGGTCATCTTACATGGAAACTGACCCTTTGGTCCAACAGTCCATGCTGAACATGAACATGAATTTCGAATGAAATCTGTCCCACCTGTCTGCTCCTGGCCCATATCCCTCCAAATCTTTGCTATCCATGTAATTATTCAAATGTCTTTTAAACTTTGTCATTGTAACCACATCCATCACTTTCTCAGAAAGTTTATTCCACATGGAAACCATTCTCTGTAGAAAAAGCTCACTGTCATGTCTTTTTTTAAATCTCTCTCCTGTCACCTTAAAAATGTGCCCCCAAGTCTTGAAATCCCCCATCCTAGGAAAAAGACAACTGTTAACTCTATCTACAACTCTCATTATTTTATAAACTTCTATCAGGTCACCTCTCAATCTGCTACTCCCCTGCCTAACCAGCCTTCCTTTATAACTCAAACCTTCTGAACCCAGCAACATTCTAGTAAATCTTTGCTGAACCCTCTTCAACATAATAATATCCTTCTTGTAACTTGATTGAGTTTTTTGAGCAAGATAAAGTTGAGACTGATTTTCCTCTCACAAAACCATGCTGACTATCCCTAATCAATTTTTGCCTTTTTAACTGTCCATAAATCCTATCTTATAAAATGACCTCCAACAGTTTACCCACAACCGAAGTCAGACTCTCAGGTCTGTAGTTCCCAGTTTATCCTTCGAACCTTTCTTAAACAAGGGTAAGACATTCGCCACCCTCCAATCTTCAGACATCTCATCCATATTTACAGATACAAATATTTCTGCAAGGGGTCTTGCAATTTCTTCCCTTACTTCCCACAACATTCTGGGATACATTAGATCAGATCCTGGAGATTTATCCACATTTATGTTCTCCAAGACATCCTCTAAACTTCCTCTTCTGTGGAACTGTTTTTGAAAGGTTAAAGTTGATTTCTCTGCATTTTCTAGACTCCATTTCTTTCTCTGCAGTAAAAACTGACACAGAATATTCATTTAGTATCTCTCCCATCTCCTGGGGTTCAACACAAAGGCAATGTCTTTGATCTTTAAGAGGCTGTACCCTCTCTCCAATTATCCCTTTGCTCTTGATGTAGAATCTCTTTAGGTTATCCTTAACCTTATCTGCCAATGCTACCTCATCTCTCCTCTTTGCCTTCCTGATTTCTTTCTTAATGTCCAGACACTCTTTATATTAAGAGATGCAATTGAACCAAGTTATCTATGTCTAAAGTAAGATTCTCTTTTAGTCTTGACTAGAATCGTAATATCTTTATTCATCCATTGTTCCTTCGTCTTAGCAGCCTAACCCACTGCATATTTTCCAGCTCAACTCTTTATCCAATCTGACTCTCCAACATTTGCAGTTCTCACAATCACCTTATTTTGCTTACATATATCTGAGGTCTCCCGAAATAATTGTTTCTCAACTTCCCTCTCACCTACTGGGGAGACCTTTAGTGCAATCTGATCAAGGTGATCTTTCCTTCCTTATTTGTTATTTCTACCCACATATTTTCACTGGAAAGTTTTTCAAAAATATCTTCTCTAGTTACAGAATTCCTTAATCAAAAACACCACGTCCCCTCTTTTTTTTTTGCCTCTTTTCCTATCCTTCTCTAGCATCCAAAACTGGGACATTGAGCTGATAGTCTTGCCCATCTCTCACCCAAGTTTCTGTAATAGCTATGATGTCACAATCCCATGTTCTGAAACATGCCCTGAGTTTCATCATAGACAGACAGGAGGCTGGAAGAACACAGCAAGCCAGGCAACATCAGGAGGTGGAGAAGTTTTGGGTGTAACCCTTTTTCAGGACTGGGGGGAGCTGCAGATAAAGGGGGTGGCGAGGGCAGGGAGGTGAAGTCTGATAGGTGAAGCCAGATAGAGGGTATGACCATGTTGGTCAATGGGAAGAATGAATCTGGTTGATGGCAGGGAGGAGGGGGGTGCTGGGGAAGGAGGACGGGGATGGGGAGGGAGGTTATTTGAAATTGGAGAACCCTTTGTTGAGTCCTCCAAGTTATAGGCTGCCCAGGTGGAAGATGAGGTGGTGTTGCTCCAATTTGTGGTGTGGTTTGTTGTGGCAACGGAGGAGGCCAAGGATGGTCATGTAGGAAAGGGAGTGGGAAGGGGAATTAAAATGGGCAGTGACTGGGAAGTCCGGTCAGTTCCTGTGGGTCCAGCTGAGATGCTCGGCGAACTGTTCCCTAAGTTTATATTCAGTCTTCCCAATGTAGAGAAGACCACATCAGAAGCACCTGATGCAGTAAACTAGGTTGGAAGAGAAACAGGTGAACCTCTGTCTCACCTGGAAGGACTGTTTGGGGCCCTTGGATGGAGGTGAGGGGGTTGGTGTACCGGCAGGCTTTGCAGCTTTTCTGGTTGCAGGGAAAGGTACCTGGAGGCTCGGGGGGGGTCAGTGGGAAGCATGACGCAAATCAAGAACTGTTGAACGGAACGGTCCTTGCGAAAGGCAGAGAAGGGTGGAGAGGGGAAGATGTTATTTGGTGGTGGGGTCTAGTTGAAATTGACAGAAGTGTTTCATCAGCCTTATCTGTGCTGAAATAATACAGTTTAGTTCTGAGTTACTACAGATTCTGACTCTTTCTTGTCTTTCTTTTCTAACTGACATGCTCGCTTCACATTCAAAACCTTCCCCATCAATCTTTCTATTTACACTGCTACTTAGAATTCCTCCACTCCCCCTCTCTATCAACATATAGTGTCCCTTGATGGAATGAGCAAATCCTGCTAAGATATTGCCCCCTTTCCAGTTCAGGTTAGACCACCCTTTTGAACAAATCTTTTCTATACCAAAAGACATTTCAATGTCCAAAAACCTGAATACCTGAACAATACACCAGCATTTAAACTGTTTATTTATCTCCGTTATCCTCTTGTTCTTCCTTTATTTGAGTTTGGTGTTGGGAGTAAACCAGATAATACTATTTTCAAGGCTCTTTTTTTAATCTTCTGCTTTTTAATCATTATCATCTTTGGTAGGAATGACGTTTTTAGGGAAAATATTAAAGCAGTGCAGAGTTAATTTAAAGAAATAGAAGATTACAATAATCTCTGGCTTCTCAATCTCACTTTTAACAATAAACTTGAAATGTTTACAGTTGTCCTTAATCCCAGCAAAAACCATCCTAAATGTTTGCTCACTGTCACAGAATTTCCTGTCTATCCTACTGACAGGAGTGTCCTCTACAACAGTAATTCTATGAAATGTTGTCAAACTCTGCTGAATATAATCATTCCAAGTATCCAATAACTGACCGCCTCTTCCATTTATCTCAGAGAGGCTTTCCCTTTTGACTGTTTTTAAAACTGAATATGTATTTGTTAGAGGACTGGCCACAGGATACTTTTGAACTCTCTTCTTACCTTTCCCTCCAGCCATCCATCTATCTGACTCATCCTGCTGCGTAATGACATTTCTAAATCTACTAGATATCGTACACACACTCGTACATTCCCTTAAAAACATTAAGCCTAAAAAAGGAACTTCCAATAACATCTGATATATAAAATAAATTACCTGACATTAGCTCCAGAAAATAATGTTAAAATAGAAAACATTTTTAAAATATATATCAACCACTCAGCTGATTAACTGAAAAAAAAGACTCCTCTTCAATAAATTCGTTGAAGGAAAATAACCTTCTCTAGGGCTGTGCACATGTAGGTCTCCCTGAAACAAAAACACAACTCCCTACTTTGGAAAAAAAATTCAGTTTTTCAAAACAAAACTTTCACAATATATAAAAAAATGTCCCTTTACAACACATGTTTTTTTTAACCTCTAAATGTAGAATTAAAAAACCTGAACCATTTGTTATACACTGAAAGGTTCGCTTTTAAAAAATGCATTTGAAAATAGTGTTTTTTTGTTTGATTTTTTTTAAATGTTAATGAAACCAAATGGATAAAAATCCTTGATAAAAGCAAATTACTGCGGATTCTGGAATCTGAAACCAAAAGAGAAAATGCTGGAAAATCTCAGCAGGTCTGGCAGCATCTGTAAGGAGAGCAAAGAGCTGACGTTTTGAGTCTAACTGACCTAAGGGAGAAATAGGGAGGCATTTATTCTAGGCTGAGAGAAGGTGAGTCATGGCTCCAGAAGCAAAGGTAGCAATAAGGAGGTGATAATGACAGTGCATAGAGAGATTATAGGGAGATAGGAGCTGTGAATGACCAAGGCTGAAGCCAGTGCTATGTGACAAAATATGTGGGGATGGGGGGAATGGGTAAAGCAGAGGCAAAATGGACAACAGGGGAGAAGGGTAGCAAAGGGGGAAGAGGAGAGGAAAAAGGTGATGCGAGAGTGGGGAGCGAGTGAAAGAGAGACAATCAAGAAATAAGAGGTACAGAACAGTGGAAAAAAAGAAATAAAATTAAGGAGCAGAATGAAAACAGAGGGGTCGAGATGGGATAATCATCTGAAGTTGTTGAATTCAGTGTTGAGACCGGCAGGCTGTAACGTGCCTAGTTGGAAGATGAGATGCTGTTCCTCCAGTTTGCGTTGAGCTTCACTGGAACATTGCAGCAGGCCAAGGACAGACATGTGGGTGTGGGAGCAGGATTGTGTGTTGAAGTGGCAAGCCACGGGAAGTTCTGGGACCTGATTGCGTACAGACTGAAGGTGCTCAGCAAAGCGATCACCCAGTCGGTGTTTTGTCTCTCCGATATAGAGGAGACCACATTGGGAGTAATGAATGCAATAGACCAAATTGAAAGAGGTACAAGTGAAACGCTGCTCTCGTCCTGACCTGGAAAAATTCATAAACTTCGCTTCCAGTTTCCATCCCTCCATCACCTTCATCTGGTCCATCTCCGACACTTGCAGTCCTTTCCTTGACCGTTCTGTCTCCATTTCCGGCAACAGTCTATCCACTAATATCCATTACAAACCCACTGACTCCCACAGCTATCTGGACTACAGCTCTTCTCACCCTACGTCCTGTAAGGACTCTATCCCTTTCTCTCAGCTCCTTCGCTTCCGCTGTATTTGTTCCGATGAGGCCACTTTCCAAAGTGGTGCTCTTAATATGTGCTCCTTTCTTCTTCAACCGTGGCTTCCCACCTAGAGTTGTTGACAGGGCTCTTGACAGCATGCGGTCCATCTCCCGCGCCACAACCCTCACCCCCTCCCTCCCCTCCCAGAACAAGGATAAGGTCCATCTTGTTCTCACCTTTCACCCCACCAGCCTTCACATGCAAAGAATAATCATCCACCATTTTCGCCAACTCCAACAGGACGCCACCACAAAAAACATCTTCCCTTCCCTCCCCCTGTCTGCATTCCGCAGAGATCGTTCCCTCCGGGACAACCTAGTACACTCCTCCATCACACCTAACACCTCTCCCATCACACGTGGCACCTTCCCATGCAATCGCAGAAGGTGCAAAACCTGCCACTTTACCTCTTCCATGCTCACCATCCAAGGCCCCAAACACTCATTTCAGATTAAGCAGCATTTCACTTGTACCTCTTTCAATTTGGTCTATTGCATTTGTTGCTCCCAATGGGGTCTCCTCTATATCGGAGAGACAAAACGGTGACTGGGTGATCGCTTTGCTGAGCACCTTCGGTCTGTACACAATTAGGTCCCGGACCTTCCGGTGGCTTGCCACTTCAACACACAATCCTGCTCCCACACCCACATGTCTGGAACATGCAATGTTCCAGTGAAGCTCAACGCAAACTGGAGGAACAGCATCTCATCTTCCAACTAGGCACGTTTCAGCCTGCCGGTCTCAACATTGAATTCAACAACTTCAGATGATTATCCCATCTCGATCCCTCCTTAATTTTATTTATTTTTAAAAAATTTTTTTTCACTGTTCTTGATTGTCTCTCTTTCTCTCGCTCCCCACTCTCTCATCTCCTTTTTCCTCTCCTCTTCCCCCTTTGCTACCCTTCTCCCCTGTTTTCCATTTTGCCTCTCCTTCATCCATCTCCGCCATCCCCCACATATTTTGTCACATAGCACTGACCTCAGCCTTGGTCATTCACAGCTCCTATCTCCCTATAATCTCGCTATGGACTGTCATTATCACCTCTTTATTGCTACCTTTGCTTCTGGAGCCATGACTCACCTTCTCTCAACCTAGTTAAAATGCCTCCCTATTTCTCCCTTTTTTTACCTTTGACAAAGGGTCTGTTAGACTTGAAACATCACCTCTTTGCCCTCCTTACAGATGCTGCCAGACCTGCTGAGATTTTCTAGCATTTTCTCTTTTGGGATAAAAAAACCTTTGTTAGTGAAACTGTAATAACTAATAAAACTATAATAAATCTTTAACTAAGTCTGCAATCCCAGAAGCAGCTGCACGATCCATGCTGCCTCCTAGTATACTCTTCAAGGAAGTAAAAAAGGTGATCGATGAGGGTAGAGCAGTGGATGTTGTCTACATGCATTTTAGTAAGGCTTTCAACAAGGTCCGTCTTGATGGGATCATTCGGATGATTAATTAGATTAGATTACATTACAGTGTGGAAACAGGCCTTCCAGCCCAACAAGTCCACACCGACCCGCCGAAGTGCAACCCACCCATACCCCTACATTTGCCCCTTACCTAACACTACAGGCAATTTAGCATGGCCAGTTCACCTGACCTGCACATATTTGGACAGTGAGAGGAAACCAGAGCACCTGGAGGAAACCCACGCAGACACGGGCAGAACGTGCAAACTCCACACAGTCCGTCGCCTGAGGCGGGAACTGAACTCGGGTCTCAGGCACTGTGAGGCAGCAGTGCTAATCACTGTGCCACCGCGCCACCCACTAATATGCAAGGGATCCACAGTGACTTGGCTGCGTGGATTCAGAATTGGTTTGCCCATAGTAGGCAGAAGGTAGTGGTAGAAGGGTGTTTTCTTTTCTGGCTGGGGGTCTCTGACTAGTGGTGTTCCGCAGAGATCAGTACTGGGACCTTTGCTGTTTGTGATATATAAAAATTACTTAGATGAAAATCTAGGTGGGTTAGTAAGTTTGCAGATGACATAAAGAGCGATGGAGTTGTGGATAGTGTAGAAGGTTGTCAAAGGATACGGATATAGATCAGATGTAGGTGGAACTTAATCTGGGTAAGTGGTAAGGTGCTGCACTTTGGGAGGTCAAATGTTAAGGGGAGGTATACAGTTAATGGCAGGACCTTGAACAGCATTGATGTACAGCGGGATCTTGGGGTTCAAGTCCGTAGCTCCCTGAAAGTGGTCACACAGGTAGTTAGGATTATAAAGAAGGTATATGGCATGCTTGCTTTTATTGTTTGGGGAATTGAGTACAAGAGTCAGGATGTCATGGTGCAGCTTTGTAAGACTTTGGATAGGCCACATTTAAAGGATTGTGTGCAGTTCTAGTTACCACATTACAGAAAAGATGTAGAGGCTTTGGAGAGGGTGCAGAAGATGTTTATTAGAATGCTGCCTGGATTAGAGGGTATGGGCTAGGAGAGGCTAGGAAATCTGGGGTTGTTTTTTTTTCTGAAGGGTCAGAGGCTAAAGGGAGACTTGATAGAAGTCAATAAAATTATGCAATGCATAGATAGGTTTAACGATCAGAATCTTTTTCCTAGAGTTGAAATGTCTAATACTAGGAGGCGAGCATTTAAATTCAAAGGAGATGTGAGGGGCAAGTTTTTTTATGTAGAGAGTGGTGGGAGTCTGGAATGTGCTACCAATGATGGTGGTGGAAGCAGATACAATAAGGATTTTTAAGGGACTTTTAGATAAGTACATAAATATGTAAGGTATGGAGGGATATGGACCAAGGCAAAAGGGATAAGTTTAATTTGGCCCATGTTTGGCACGACATTGTGGCCTGTGCTGTACAATTCTATGTTCTAACTATTCACCACTACTCTGCTTTCTGAACTTAGCCAATTTTATTAGTTTAAATCGAGCCTGTCGCAATTCCTTTAATTTTGCTCACATGTGGTTCGTAGTCAAAAACCTTCTGAAAATCTGTCTAAACAATATGAGCTGCATTTCGAGTCATAGAGTCAAACAGCATGGAAACAGCTCCTTTGGCCCAAATTGTCCATGCCGACCTGGTTTCCTAAACTAAACTAGTCCAAACTGCCTGATTTTGGCCCAGACCTCTGTATCTTTCTTGTCCATTAACTGTGTAAATATCTTTTGGATGTTGTAATTGTACTCCCCTCTAACGCCTCTTCTGGCAGCTTGTTCCATATATGCACTATCATCTGTGTGAAAATGTTGCCCCTCGGACCTCTTAAATCTCTCCTCCCTCACCTTAAACTGAGTGAAGGACTGTAACGATAGGAAATTTTATCTTACCAAACATAGACTGAAACTTCTATAGTGTTAAGGGCTTGGGTGGAGAAGAATTTAAGTGTGTACAAGAAAATTTTCTTATTCAGCGTGTGGATAAACTTACCAGAGAGGGAGCAAAATTTACTGGAAAAGCTCAGCAGATCCAGGCAGTTCAGCAGACCTGCTGAGCTTTTCCAGCAACTTGTGCTTTTGTTTCTGGTTTACAGCATCTACAGTTCTTTCGTTTTTTATTTAAGGAGCAAAATTTGACCTTCTGTTGGGAAATAAGACAGGGCAAGTAACAGAGGTTTCTGTGGAGGTGTATTTGGGGCCAGTGATCATAATTCTTAGTTTTAAGATGGTTACGGAAAAGGACAGATTTGATCTAAAGGTTTTGGCATGAACTTTCAAAAGTTGATTGGGAGAGGCTATTCACGTGTAAGGAGCATAGAACATTGCAGCGCAGTACAGGCCCTTCGGCCCTCGATGTTGCACCGACCTGTGAAACCAATCTGAAGCCCATCTGGCCCACACTATTCCATTACCATCCATATGTTTATCCAATGACCATTTAAATGCCCTTATCTATCTAATCTAATCTAATAAAGTTGGTGAGTGTATTGCTGTTGCAGGAAGGGTGTTCCTTGCCCTTATTACTCTGAGTAAAGAAACTACCTCTGACATCTGTCCAAATCTATCACCCTCAGTTTATAGCTATGTCCCCTTGTGCTAGCCATCACCATCCAGGAAAAAGACTCTCACTGTCCACCCTATCTACTCCTCTGATCATCTTATATGTCTCTATTAAGTTACCTCTCAACCTTCTTTTCTCAAGCAAAAACAAATCCCTCATAAGACCTTCCTCATAAGACCTTCCCTCCAAATGAGGCAGCATCCTCTGCACCAGTTGGAATCTGGGAGGCCTTCAAAAATGTGAACATAGAAATCCAGATTCCAAAAATTCCTATTTGTGAAGGAATGCTAGATGACAAGAGAAATTAAGGCTCTGGTTAAGAAAAAATGGGTATATACAGCTGAGATCAAGTGAATCCTTTGAGGAGTATAAGGCTAATAGGAATATACTCAAAAAGGAAAGCAGGAGGGCATAATCGAAGCATGAGATGGGTTGAGCAGATAGGGTTAAGGAGAATCCAAAGAGATTCTACAAATACATTAAAGGTAAAAGAGTAATTGGGAAGGTAGGGCCACTTAAAGATCAACCAGGCCTGTGTGGAACTGCAGGAGATTGCTGAGATACTAAACAAGTATTTTGTATCAGTATGTACTATGGAGAAGGATATAGTAGCTAGAGAACTTGGAGTAATAAGTGGTGATATCTTGAAAAGTGACCATTTTACAGAGGAAATCGTGCTGGATGCCTTAAAACACAAAGGTAGATTAATCCCCAGGACATGATCAAGTGTATCCAAGAACTTTGTTGGAATCTAGGAAAGTGATTGCTGGGCCCTTTGCATCATGATATTTGTATCATGAATAGCAATGGGTGTGATGCCAGAAGGCTGGAGGGTAGCTAACATGGTGCCATTATTTAAGAAAGAATGGCAAAGAAAAGCCAGAGAACTATAGATCGTTGAGCCTGATGTCAGTGAGTTTAGATTTAGATTACTTACAGTGTGGAAACAGGCCCTTCGGCCCAACAAGTCCACACCAACCCTCCAAAGAGCAACCCACCCAGACCCATTCCCCTACATTTACCCCTTCACCTAACACTACGGGCAATTTAGTATGGCCAATTCACCTAACTGGACTGTGGGAGGAAACCGGAGCATCCGAAGGAAACCCACGCAGACACTGGAAGAATGTGTAAACTCCACACAGACAGTTGCCTAGATCTCTGGCACTGTGAGGCAGCAGTGCCACCACACCACCCATTGTTGGAGGGGATTCTGAGGGACAGGATCTATATGTATTTGGAAAACAAGGACTGATTAGAGATAGTCAACATGGCTTTGTGATTGGGAGATCATGTGTCACTAACTTCATTATCTTGAAGTAACAAACTTGATTCACTTGAAGAAGTGGCAAAGGTGATTGATGAAGGTAGAGTGGTATGGATGTCAGTAAGGCGTTTGACAAGGTTCTGTGTGGTAGACTGGTCAGCAAGGTTAGATCACATGGAATCCAGGGAGAGCTAGTCATTTGGATACCAAATTTGCTTGAAGGTAGGAAATAGAGGGTGGTGATGGAGGGTTGTTTTATTTGGATTGAAAGCCTGTGATCAAGGTTGTACTGCAAGGATCGGTGCTGGGTCCACTGCTTTTTGTCATTTGTATGAATGATTTGGATATGAGTATAGGAGGAATGGTTAGTAAATTTCCAGACGACACCAGAATTGGTGGTGAAGTAGATAGCGAAGAAGGTTACCTCAGTACAATAAGACTTTGATCAGATGGGCCAAGTAGTGGCAGATGGTGTTTAATTTAAAGAAATGTAAGGTGTTGCATTTTTGGTAAGGCAAATCAGGGCAGGGCTTGTACACTAAATAGTAGTAGGGTCCTGGGGAGTGTTGCTGAACAAAGAAACATTAGGGTGCAGATTCATAATTTCTTGGAGGTGGAATTACGGGTTGTGAAGAAGGCATTTTGTAATCTTGCCTTTATTAGTCAGTGCATTGAGTACAAGAGTTGGGAGGTCATGTTGCAGCTGTACAGCATATTGGTTAGGCCACTTTAGGAATACTGCATTCGATTCTGGTCACCCTGCTATAGGAAAGCTGTTGTGAAACTTGAAAGGGTGTTTGAGGATTTCAACTATAGGGAGTTTCTGAGTAGACTGGGGCTATTTTCCCTGGAGCGTCAAGAGGCTGAGGGGAAATCTGATTGAGGTTTATAAAATTGAGGGGCATGGATAAAGTGAATAGCTAAGATCTTTTCCCCAGGATAGGGTAATCCAAAACTAGAAGGAATAGGTTTAAGATGAGTGGGGAAGATATAAAATGAACCTAATGGGCAGTTTTTTTCATGCAGTAGGTGGTGCTTGCATGGAATGAGCTGCCAGAGGAAGTAGTGGAGGCTGATGCAATAATAATGTGGGCGGCACGGCGGCACAGTGGTTAGCACTGCTGCCTCACAGCGCCAGAGACCCGGGTTCAATTCCCACCTCAGGCGACTGACTGTGTGGAGTTTGCACATTCTCCCCGTGTCTGCGTGGGTTTCCTCCGGGTGCTCCGGTTTCCTCCCACAGTCCAAAGATGTGCAGGTCAGGTGAATTAGCCATGCTAAATTGCCAGTAGTGTTAGGTTAGAGGTATGGGTGGGTTGCGCTTCGGCGGGGCGGTGTGGACTTGTTGGGCCGAAGGGCCTGTTTCCACACTGTAAGTAATCTAATAACACTGAAAAGGCATCTTGTGCATGAATAGGAAGGGTTTAGATGAATATGGACCAAATCCTGGTAAATGAGTTGAGATTAATGTAGAATTTCTGATCAGCTGGAACAAGTTAGACCTAAGGGTCTGTTGGACTCCCCTATTCTCGGAAAAGATTTTGGCTGTTCACCTTATGTATGCCTCTCATGATTTTACAAACCTCTGTAAGGTCACCCCTCAGCTTCTGTTTCAGGGGAAAACAATGTCCCAATCTCTCCAGCCTCTCCTTATAACTGCAAACTTCTAGTCTTGGTAACATCCTTTCCTGAAGAAGGGCTCATGCCCGAAATGTCAATTCTCCTGCTCCTTGGATGCTGCCTGACCTGCTGCGCTTTTCCAGCAACACATTTTCAACATCCTTGTAAACCTTTCATCAAACCTCTTCAGTATTCAAGAACAATAAAGCAGTCATATGTCACCACTTTATTTCATCAGGTGGCCAAAGGACATTACCGTCAATGCTTTTGAAGTGCAGTTCTTTTAAGACTGCAGCTAATTTATGAACTGTGATGATCTCGTTTCATGTTCATTGAAGAATAAATTTTGTGGGAGAGAACCAATAGAATAATCTCACTTGGAAAGCCAATTAGCTGTTAATTAGCAGGGTTCTCCAATGAATAATTTACCCTACTTGCTGCAAATTTTTCTTCAAATCTTTATCCACTTCTCTGAAAATTATTCAATCTGCTCCCATATCCCTTCAGACAGCCAACTGGGTCACAATATTTTGAGAGGCTTTTTCCTTATATCACCTCTTGTTCTTTACTTCTACTTGAAATCTCTGTCATCTGTTTACCAGCAGAAAGTATGTGGGATGTCTGGGACTGGTGGAGTGGGGAGGAGATTCGGATGGAGATGGGGATGGACTTGGTTAAGGAGGTGGGGGGGGGGAATGCGATGTGCTATGAGATGGAATACAGATTTTTAAAAATTCTGTTCATGAGATGAGTGTCAGCAGTTAGGCCAGCGATGAACGCTCAATCCTTATTGCCCTGAAGAATGCCATAGTGAGCTACCACCTTGAACCACATTAATCCTTGAGGCACAGAGACATCCAAATGCTGTTAAGAAGCAAGTTCAAGATTTTGATGCAATGACAGTAGGGGAATAATGGTACAATATCAAATCAGAAACGTGTGTGACTTGAAGGGAAGCATGGAGCAAGTGGTGTTTCCATGCACTGATTACTGTTGTCTTTCGAGTTGTAGAGTAAAAGGTAATAGTAGAGGATCCCTGTCCTTAGTGGTAATCAGCAGGGGGTTTCCTTGCCGTTGTTTGATATGTTGCTGTAAGACTTCATGGAGTCAAAGTCAATATTGAGGACTCCCACGGCAATTGCCTCTTCACTGTATACTACTGTACACTGCTATCTTTTGTTGGCCTGTTCTGCTGGTGGAATAGGACATAACCAGGGATGATGATAGTGGTGTCTGGGACAAAGTCATTTTCAGAGATTATTCTTTACTGACATTGCAGGCCCGTTGCTCAACTATCTGTGAGATTGTCTCTCTAAATATTGGCACGTAAGCCCCTAATTGTTGATAAGGAGGAGCTTTATAGGGTCAACAGCTCTGTGTTTGCTGTTGTTGCTTCCAGTTGCTGTGTTGATGCCGGATGGTCCATCTGGTTTTATTCTGTCTTTAAGGTTCTGATACAACTTAGCAGTTTCCAAGACAATCTCTGTTTAGTTAAGGGTCACCCATGCATGGGTCAGGAGTTACTCGTAGACTGGATCACGTTAAGGATAACGGAAATCCTTTCCTTGAAGGCCTTTAGTGAACAAAATAGCTTTTTATTGTGACAGTAGTGACATGATTGCTGTAAGGCTAGATTTTAATTCCTGATTTTATTGAATTTAAATTTCACCAATTGACATCATGGGATGGAGAGCCATGTCCCCAGAACAAGATCTGAAATTTCTGGAGTTATTCCTTTCCCTTTTTGTTGAGGAGATGTATGATATTTGCAATCTTCCAATCCTTTGTATTGCTCCTATCTCTAAGGAGATAGAAAGATCGAGGCCAGAGCCTTGTTCTGTGTTCTGCTACTTCCCTCAAACCTAAGATGTATGTTGCCGACTGACTGTTCTGCATTGTGCAAATGCAATTCTCTAGTTTTATTCGATCAAATTTCTTTAGCAACTCTTTTCTGCTACATTGGCAACGTCCCCTTCTCTAGTGAAAGCAGGTGCAAAATGTTCTCAATTATCTCTGCCTCGTTTTTTGTGTCAATCTTTCTTTGGTTATCTCACTCATTGTGTTTATAAAATATTGTATATGTGTATTCTATATTGATGTAAAGTTGGGAGCACTTTTGCCTCTGTCAAAGCATCCCTCCTATTGTGTTACAACCAAAACTGCGCACAATACTCCAAATGTGGCCTAACTAAACTCTTGTACAACATGACTTGCCAACTTTTATACTCAATGCCCTGACTGATGAAACTTGCCATGCACCTTCTTTACCACCTCATTCACTTGTGTTGCCACTTTGAAGTGGCTATGTATTTGGACTCCCAGATCCCTCAGTATATCAGTGCTCCTAAGGGTCCTGACATTTATTGTGTAGTTTCCTCTTGTATTTGACCTCTGAAAATGTATCACCTCACACTTGTCCAGATTAAACTCCATTTGCCATTTCTTTGCCCAAATTCTAACTGATGTAAGTCCTGCTGTATCCTTTGGCAACATTCCTTACTGTTCACAACTCCAATTCTGTTTTGACTGCAAACGTATTAATCAGACCACCTATATTTGTGCAAAGTTAAAAATCACACAACAGCAGGTTATAGTCCAACAGGTTTAATTGGAAGCACTAACTTCCAGTTAAATCTGTTGGACTATAACCTGGTGTTGTGTGATGTTTAACTTTGTACACCCCAGTCCAACACTGGCATCTCCAAATCATGATCTACATTTGTGTCTAACTCATTTTATATGAAGATTACAAACATGAGAGGTCCCCCAACACTGATCCTTGCAGAACACCACTGGTCACAGTCAGAAAAACACCTCTCCACAAGTATTGTCTTCTATGACCAAGCCAGTTTTCTATCCAATTTTCCAAATCACAATGCGACTTAGTCTATTGGACCAACCTCCATAAGGGATCTTGTCAAATACTTGTCAAAAAATATATAGACAGCATCAACTTCCCTGCCCTCATCAGCCATCTTCATCACTTCCTCAAAAATCTCAATCAAGTTTGTGAAACAAGACCTCTCCTGCTTAAAGGAGAAAGTGAGGTCTGCAGATGCTGGAGATCAGAGCTGAAAATGTGTTGCTGGAACAGCGCAGCAGGTCAGGCAGCATCCAGGGAACAGGAGAGTCGACGTTTCGGGCATAAGCCCTTCTTCAGGAAGGACCTCTCCTGCCTAAAGCCAAGCTTACTGTTCCTAATAAGTCCACACAAGTAAATCATGTCCCTAAGAATGTTTGCCAGTAATTTTCCTACCATTTATCTAAGGATCACCAAACTAAATTTCCTGGATCATCCCTGTTGCCACAGAGAGGAGTGGATGAATTCCAAGTAGCAATGTAAATGGAAGGATTGATGGGATAGATTCTGAATGTGGGGAGAGCAATTCACTGAGAAAAGAAAGATGAGAGTCAGAGTATGTTGTAACATTGAACAAATAAATTGCGTTTATTTCAATGCAATGAGTCCTATGGGTAAGGCTGATGAATTCAGGTCATGTTTATGCGATGTTTTTGATTAAGGAATAGTTGCTGTAAGTAGAGAACATATATCTGAAAAATCATCCAGTGAAAATGTGGTTAAAAAATTACAAATAAGAAAGGAAAGATCTCTTTGGGATTGTACTATACACCCACCAATAGGAAGAGAGAAATTGAGAAACAAATATATAGGAAGATCTGAGATATATGTAAGCATAAAAAAGTTGTAATAAGGGGTTTTAATTTTCCAAATACTCAGTGTAAAAAGTTTGAATGGTGAAAGATTTGTCAAATACGTACAAGAAAATGTTCTTTATCAATATGTGGTTGCTCATTTGACAAGGAGCAAAACCAGACCTCCTTTTGGGCAATAAGACAGATCAGGTGACTGAAGTAAAAGTGGAGGAACTTTGGGTCTTGTGAACATAATGTTGTTAGATTCAAAATGGTTATGGAAAAGGATAAACCTTCCATAAAAGTTAAAACTTTTAATTGGAGTAAGGTAAATTTTAATGGTGTGAGACATGGCTCAGTGGTTAGCACTGTCTGAACATAGAACATAGAAAAATACAGCAAATTGCGCCGATCCAAGCCCACCTAACCTACACTAGCCCACTATCCTCCATATGCCTATCCAATGCTCGTTTAAATGCCCATAAAGAGGGAGAGTCCACCACTGCTACAGGCAGGGCATTCCATGAACTCACAACTCGCTGAGTAAAGAATCTACCCCTAACATCTGTCCTATACCTACCACCCCTTAATTTAAAGCTATGCCCCCTCGTAATAGCTGACTCCATACGTGGAAAAACGTTCTCATCGTCAACCCTATCTAAACCCCTAATCATCTTGTACACCTCTATCAAGTCACCCCTAAACCTTCTTTTCTCCAATGAAAACAGCCCAAGTGACTCAGCCTTTCACGATCTTCCTACCATACCAGGCAACATCCTGGTAAACCTCCTCTGCACCAGTTCCAGTGCCTCCACATCCTTCCTATAGTATGGCGACCAAAACTGCACACAATACTCCAGATGCAGCCGCACCAGAGTCTTCTACAACTGCAACATGACCTCGGGACTCCGGAACTCAATTCCTCTACCAATAAAAGCCAGTACGCCATATACCTTCTTCACCGCACTATTTACCTGGGTGGCAACTTTCAGAGATCTGTGTACATGGACACCAAGATCCCTCTGCTCATCCACACTACCAAGTATCTGACCATTAGCCCAGTACCCCATCTTTTTGTTACTCTTACCAAAGTGAATCACCTCTCACTTACCTACATTGAACTCCATTTGCCACCTTTCTGCCCAGCTCTGCAGCTTATCTATATCCCGCTGTAACCTGACACATCCTTCCTCACTGTCAACAACTCCACTGACTTTCGTATAATCCGCAAACTTGCTCACCCAACCTTCTAGCCCCTCCTCCAGGTCATTTATAAAAATGACAAACAGCAATGGTCCCAAAACAGATCCTTGCGGAACACCGCTAGTAACTGCACTCCAAGATGAACCTTTACCATCAACTACTACCTTCTGTCTTCTTCCAGCCAGCCAATTCCTAATCCAAACCTCCAACTCACCCTCAATGCTATACCTCCGTATTTTTTGCAGTGGCCTACCATGGGAAACCTTATCAAACGCCTTACTAAAATCTAGATATACCACATCTACCGCTTTACCCTCGTCTACCTCCTTAGTCACCTTCTCAAAGAATCCAATAAGGCTTGTGAGGCACGACCTGCCCTTCACAAAACCATGCTGACTATCCTTGATCACATTATTCCTATCCAGATGTTCATAAATCCTATCCCTTACAATTCTCTCTAAGACTTTGCCCACAACAGAAGTGAGACTCACCGGCCTATAGTTACTCAGGTTAACCCTACTCCTCTTCTTGAACAAGGGAACCACATGTGCTATCCTCCAGTCTTCTGGCACTATTCCTGTAGACAACGAGGACATAAAAATCAAGGCCAATGGCTCTGCAATCTCCTCCCTTGCTTCCCAGAGAATCCTAGGATAAATGCCATCAGGCCCAGGGGACTTATCTATTTTCACCCTTTCCAGAATTTCCAACACCTCTTCCCTACATACCTCAAAGCCGTCCAATCTAATTAATTGTGACTCAGTATTCACATCGGCAACAATGTCCTGTTCCTGAGTGAATATTGACGAAAAGTATTCATTCAGTGTCTCCCCAATCTCTTCAGCCTCCACACGCAACTTCCCACTACTATCCTTGACTGGACCTATTCCTACCCTAGTCATTCTTTTATTCCTGACATACCTATAGAAAGCCTTTGGGTTTTCCCTAATCCTACCAACTAAGGACTTTTCATGTCCCCTCCTTGCTGCTCTTAGCTCTCTCTTCAGATCCTTCCTGGCTACCTTATAACTCCCAATTGCCCCAATTGAACCTTCACGCCTCATCTTTACATAGGCCACCGTCTTCCCTTTAACAAGGGATTCCAATTCCTTATTAAACCACGGCTCCCTCACACGACCCTTTCCTCCCTGCCTGACAGGTACATACTTATCAAGGACACTCAATAGTTGCTCCTTGAACAAGTTCCACATATCAATTGCGCCCTTCCCTTCCCTACTTTTCCAAGCCACGCATCCTAAGTCGTGCCTCACCGCATCATAATTTCCCTGCCCCCAGCTATAACTCTTGCCCTGCAGTGCACACTTATCCCTCTCCATCACTAGAGTAAAAGTCACCGAATTGTGGTCACTGTCCCCAAAGTGCTCACCTACCTCTAATTCTAACACCTGGCCTGGTTCGTTACCCAGAACCAAATCCAGTATGGCCTCACCTCTTGTTGGCCTGTCTACATATTGTGTCAGGAAACTCTCCTGCACACATTGGACAAACACCGACCCATCTAACGAACTCGAGCTATAGCTTTCCCAATATCTGGAAAGTTAAAGTCCCCCATAACAACCACCCTATTACTTTCACTCTTCTCCTGAATCATCCTCGCAATCCTTTCTTCTACGTCTCTAGGACTATTAGGAGGCCTGTAGAGAACTCCTAACAGGGTGACCTCACCTTTCCTATTCCTAACCTCAGCCCAAACTACCTCAGATGGCGAGTCTTCATCCATCATCCTTTCCACCGCTGTAATACCATCTTTGACAAGCATTGCCACAACTCCCCCTCTTTTACCCCACCTCTGACCCTACTAAAATTTTTAAACCCTGGAACCTGCAACAGCCAATCCTGTCCCTGTTCTACCCATGTCTCCGTAATAGCCACAACATCGAAATTCCAGGGAGCAACCCACGCTGCAAGTTCACCTACCTTATTTCGTATACTTCTTGCATTGAAGTATACACACTTCAGGCCACTTTCCTGTTTACAGGCACCCTCCTTTGAGATTGATGCCATGTTCCTCACCTCCCTACACTCCAGGTCCTGCACCCTAAAGCTACAGTCTAGGTTCCCATGCCCCTGCAGAGTTAGTTTAAACCCCCCCCCCCCCAAGAGCACTAGCAAACCTCCCCCCAAGGATACTGGTGCCCCTCAGGTTCAGGTGTAGACCATCCTGTTTATAGAGGTCCCACCTTCCCCAGAAAGAACCCCAGTTATCCAGATACCGGAATCCCTCCATCCTGCACCATCCCTGTAGCCACGCATTTAACTATTCTCTCTCCCTATTCCTCGACTCTCTATCACGTGGCACGGGTAATAAACCAGAGACAACAACTCTGTTTGTTCTAACTCTGAGCTTCCAACCTAGCTCCCTGAAAGCCTGCCTAACATCCTCAGCCCTCTTCCTACCTATGTCGTTGGTGCCTTGCTGATATATATGGTCACTGCTTTTCTTCCCGGCTGCCCCTCTGGTCCTTGTCACTTCCCACGCTGCTCCCGCTCCTTCTGTGAAAGGGAAAACGCCGCTGTCCGCTACCGGTAAGTAACTTTTTAAAACAAACTGCCTTACCTTAGCTGCAGTCTTCCGGGTTCGTCTTATCTCCGCTGCTGCTCACACTCAAAATGAGTGCATGGCATTTGCATGTTTTCTCAGTGTTTGGGTGGGTTTCTGTTAGGTGCTGTGTTTCCTCCCACAATCCAAAGATGTGCAAGTTAGGCCATGCTAAATTTCTCGGTGTTCAGGTATGTGCAGGCTAGGTGGGCTAGCCATGGGGAATGCAGGGATAGGGTAGGGGGATGGGTCTGGGTGATATGCTCTTCAGAAGGTTGGTTTGGACCCGTTCAGCCGAATGGCCTATTTACACACAGTAGGGATTCTTTGATTCTAACTTTAAAAAGTTGCTTGAGTAGACTTGGCAGGTAAAAGTAGTCTTTATGTTGAACTCCAGGAGATGGGAGAGATACTAAATAAAAATGTTGCAATAGTTTTTAATGTAGAGAAAGAAATTGAGTCTAGAGAATGCAGAGAAATTAACTTTGTTTTAAAAACAGTTCGCATTACGGAAGAGGATGTTCGGCAGGTCTCAGTGAATGTAAATGTGGATAATCTCTGGGACGTGATCTAATGTATCCCAGAATGCTGTGGGAAGTAAGGGAGGAAATTGAGACCCTTTGCAGAAATATTTGATTAGATTAGATTCCAAACAGTGTGAAAACAGGCCCTTCGGCCCAACCAGTCCACACTGACTCTCCAAAGAGCAACCCACCCAGACCCATAACCCTGTGACTAATGCACCTAACACTATGGGTAATTTAGGATCGCCAATTCTTCTAACCTGCACATCTTTGTGACTGTGGGAGGAAACCAGAGCACCTGGAGGAAACCCACGAGACACGGGAAGGATGTGCAAACTCCACACACAGTCGCCCGTGGCTGGAATCTAACCTGGGACCCTGGTGCTGTGAGGCAGCAGTGCTAACCACTGAGCCACCATGTCACCCTCTGCATCATCTATAATTTCAGGTGAGATGCCTGATGAGCCGAGGGTGGTTAACGTTGTACCTTGTTTAAGAAAGGTCGTAAGGAAAAAACTAGGAATCTATAGACCCCAGTCTAACTTCGGTTGTGAGTGACTTGTTGGATAGGTAAAACCAAGGACTGCAGATGCTGGAAACCAGAGTCTAGATTAGAGTGGTGCTGAAAAAGCACAGCAGGTCAGGCAGCATCTGTGGAGCAGGAAAATCGACGTTTCGGGCAAAAACCCTTCATCAGGAATCTTTAATCTAGTAACTTGTTGGAGGTGTTTATAAAAGATCGGATTTATGGACATTTGGAGAGGTAGAAATTGATGAGGGTAGTCAACATGGTTTTGTATGAGGAAAATCCTATCTCATAAACTTGATTGAGTCTTTTGAGCAAGCTACCAAAAAGGTGGGTGATGGCACAGCAGTAGGTTTTGTTTATTTAGATTTTAGTAAAGCCTTTGACAAGGTTCCACATGGTGGGACTAATTGATGAAATTAGGTCACTTGGGATTCAGGATGAGTTTGCTAATTGGATACAGAATTGGCTTAACAGCAATAGACAGAGTAATGGTGGAGGGTTACTTTTTGGACTAGAGGCCTGTGACCAGCGGTGGTTCCACAGGGATTGGTTCTGGGCCCTTTCGTTTGTGGTTTATATAAATGATTTGGATGAGAATGTAGAAAGCATGGTTAGTAAGTTTGTGGATGACATTAAAATTGGTGGCATAGTAGACAATGAAGAAGATTTTCTACGATTGCAAAGGGTTATTGATTGACTGAGTTAATGTACTGGAAAATGGTAGATGGCGTTCAATCTCAATCAATGCAAGGTATTGCATTTTGGTACAACAAACAAGGGTAGGGCATATACAGCTAATCGTAGGGCCATGGATAGAGGGACCTCGGTGTTCAAGTACATAATTCTTTTAAGTTTGCTTCATGATGTTAAAAAAGCATTTGGCATGTTTGTTTTTATTGTGCATTACTTTGAGTATAGGAGTTGGGACATTATGTTGAGGTTGTACTAGACTAGGCCTTTTCTGGAATGCTGTGTCCCGTTCTGATCAACCAGTTATGGGAAGGACATTATCAAGCTGGAGACAGTTTAAAAGAGATTTACCAGGGTGTTGGTGTCTATGGAAGGTTTGAGTTATAAAGAAAGGCTGGATCGGCTGGGAATCTTTTCACTGAAGCATCGGAGGTGGAGAGGTGACCTGGTAGAAGTTTATAAAATAATGAGAGGTATAGATGGAGTTGATTGTAGTTGTCTTTTCCCTAAGATGGGGCATTTGAAGACTAGGTGGCATATTTTTACAGTGAGAAGAGAGGGGTTTTAAAAAGACATGAGGCAAATGTTTTACATGGAGGCTGGTTCACTTGTGGAATGAACTTCCTGAGGAAGTGGTAGAAGCAGGTACAGTTACACCATGTAAAAGACATTTGGATGGATTCATGAATAGGAAAGGTTTGAAGGGATATGGGTCAGGAGGAGGCAGGTGGGCATATTTTAGTTTACGATTATGTTCAGCATGGTTGGACCAAAGGGTTTATTTCGGGTGCTGTATGACTCTGAGAGAATCTAGTCACAGCTTCTTGCCATAGTGGGATTCAACAATGGTAATGCTACTGATACGACATGAGGTAAACCCTCCTGCTTAATCTAAACTAGAAACCAGAAAAGATTTATCCTGTGCAGTAATCTGTGAAAATCCGAGAGGCCCCAGAACTATTTAAAGTAAAAACTAACAACTTTGTTTCATAAAGTATAACAGAGAATAAGTAACTAACAACTATTTACACCTCCTTTCTCTAACCTATCTTTTACTTTCTCTTCTATAATGCAAGTCAGATAAGGTTTACTGAAAAATTCAAATTTCAAAACCAGCCAGCGTTCGAATCTTCTCTTTATCTTCCTCTGTAAAGTTGCTCTCCAGGTCGGTGTTGATGTTTTTCTCTGTGCAAACTCCTTCTCAAGACAGGTACCTCTCAGATTTTTGACTAGCAGCTTAAATCTGTTGGTCTTTTGGCAGTTCTATCTCAACTGTTCAATTCTTCCCAGTCTTATACCCCCAATATACTAAATTCAGGTAGTTCTGCTAGATTTTAACTCTCTTAAAGGTACAGTACACCCACATCTTCATAACACTACAATCAACATTCTGGGGTTACAAATGTCACTTTCAGAGATTATTTTGTCCTGGCTTTTTTTGAGAGGCTGTAAGACAGAGGCACTGAACTGGCTACTGAAAGCCTCTTGAGTAAACATCTTGGGAGGCCTTGGCTTTTTTTAATGTGTGTGAATGAGTGTGGCCAGCTCTCTCTGATCCAGATTTGTGGATTTTGATTTTTTCAGTAACGTAAATACTCAGGCTTCAGGAGTTGGAAGCTTCAGTTAATGTCTCTTGGCTGCTACTCTGTCTATCTTCTCTTGATGCTTTTTTTCCTCCTGCATTGGAGAACTGACTGTGAGAATCCATGTCTGAATTCCCCTTTTTGTCAAGGGGGGTGTTTATGGGATGTTACTGTATTGGGGCAGTTAATTAATAGTAATAATAGTAGTAATAGAATAATAATAGTCACTATCAATTATTCTGTTAAATTTATAATTTATTAAGTTATCCTAAATTCCTTGTTCTGTGGTTATATTTTAAGTGTTGAAATAAATTGGGTTTTTCTGAACATTGTGTAGTTTGACCAGTCTTGTTACATCTGTGACACTTTACATTTGCCTTTAAAATAAGAAAAAGTTAGGGTCCAGTCTATCCTTTTAAAATATTTTGAGGAGGTCTGATCTGGCCAAATAAGTTATGTGGTAAGAAGAACGGGTCAGAGGCTGGGATTCTTGTAAGAAGTAACTTACCACCTGACTCCCCAAAACCCTGCCCAGCATCTTCAAGATGCAATTCAGGATTGTGATGGACTACTCCCCACTTGCCTGGATAAGTGCAACTTCATCAACACTCAAAGCTTAACACCACTCAAGACAAAGTGACTGACTGATATTCAGTAGCAACAGTGTATGCCATTTACATGATTCACTGCAAAAATTCACCAAGGTTTCTTCGATAGAAACTTCAAAACCCACGACCGTCTTGAAGGACAAGGGTGACAGATATATGGGAATGACACACTTACAAGCTCCCCTCCGAACAACTCCCCATTCTACCTTGCATATATATCACCATTCCTTCAGTGTCAATCGGTCAAAATCTTGGAATTTCCTGCTCAATGTCATTGTAAGTCTAATTACACCAAATGGATTGTGGTGGTTCAAGAAGGCAACGCACCATTACCTTCTCAACGGCTGTTAATCATGGCAAAAAAAAGTCCTGGGCCAACCAGTGACACTAACATTCCATGAATCAGAGAATAAAAATAGGAAAGCTTAGATAAAAGAACAGAAGATATGGTTGCTAAATCTGTTGATGATAGAAAGAGAGGCAGAAAGGTAAGTTGTGAGGAAGGCAAGATTACTCCAGAGGAATGTCATTAGGATAAGTGAATGGGGTAAGATCTGGGAATTAGAGCATAATGTGTCAATATTCTTTATGGTAGAAAAAAAATAAAAGTGAAGTATGTTATCCAAATGGTTTTATCTCAGGGTGAGTCTTTGAAAATCTCTTCCTGAAAAGCTGGTGTAAAGCAGATTTCTTGAATTATTTTAAGGCAGTGTTAGACTCTTGTTGAGCAAAAGGATGAAAATCTTTCAGGAATAGTCAGGATTGCAGATTAAATGCTTAAATCCGATCAACCATGATCTTATTGAATGATGGAGCAGGCTTCAGGGACTGAATGGCCTGTAGCTCCTTGTTTGTATGTTTACTCCAAATCAGAATATCTAATCGTAATCACATTGCTATATTTGTGTACGCAAATCGGTTATCTCATTTAAGAAAGAAAGATTACTTTCCTGAAGCACTACAGTTGTCAAAGATGCAACGGAGATACAAGTTGTCATTCTTTTTTGTCATTTTAACTACATGTCATAGTTATGCGTTCTACTGTTATCTTTTTTTCAGGTTTTTGATCACAGTGCACTTTCTCAGGAAGCCAAAGAAGAAATGTATAAATTATATCCAAATGCAAGACGAGCACATCTTAAAACTGGTGGCAACTTTCCCTATTTGTGTCGGAGTGCTGAGGTTAACCTTTATGTACAGGTGAAATTCTAGGGTTTTTCTTTACCGTATGCATGATTCAAGGACACTACACAGACCTTGGGCTTTATTTATTTATGGGATGCGAGGGTTAGCATTTATTGCACAACAGTTTCCTTTGAGGAGTTGGTCTCAGCCACTGTTCCTCCATGGTGCTATCAGGGAACAAATTCCAGAAATTTGATCCCGAGTGGGGGGACATTTGGTCAGAGGCAGTTGGTTAATGTAGTATTTCTGCGGAATTTGTGTAGTGCAAATGTATCTTACTATTAATCAGCCCAATGGTGCTTGCAATCTGTTAAGTGTGCTTCCTAATTTGAGGATTATGAATGGAAGTGAACACCTGCAGTCATCTTCAGACATCCCCAGTGAAGAATAAAGTTCATGTGCTTTGCCTGTCCACTTACTAATGATAAGCGAGGAAACTATAAGCCAAAACCTTAGTGGTGGGGAAGATATCGGAATTCTGTGGGAAGAGGCAGTGATCAATGAAGAACAGTCAGCATGGTTTCATTAAAGGAATGTTGTGCCTGACCAACTTGATTGAATTTTTTGAAGAGGTGGGCCAGATGTGTAAGTGAGGGCAGTGCTTGGCAAAGTGACCTCTGCCAAGTAAGAGGTTTTTAAAAGTAAGATAGCTAGAGGTCAAGGTCTATGTTTCTGTGAAGGTGAAGGGCAGGTTTACAGGAATAGGGAACCCTGGATGACGAGATATTGAGGCTTTGACTAGGGAAAAGGAGGCCTGGCTCAGGGACAGGCAGTCGATATGAAGGGAATCCCTGGAAGTATATAAAGAATGCAGAAGTTTACTGAAGCGAGAAATCCGGAGGACAAAAAGGGACACGAGAGAGCCTTGGCTGAGAAGACTAGGGTGAATCCAATGAGGTACTCTAAATATATTAAAGGAAGAAAATAACTAGACATAATAGTGTGCCTCAAAGTGGACATGTACATGTAAAATCTCAGGAGATGGGCAATGACTATTTGTCCTCAGTGTTTACCTTGGAGAAAGACATGAAGACTTGGGAAGTTAGTGGTTTTATCTTGGGGACGGTCCATATCGCAGTTGAGGAGGTGTTAGATGTATTAGAATGTCCTGACCAGATATATCCAAGAACACCGCAAGAGGCTAGCGAAGGAATTGCGCGGGCCGTAGCTAATATTTTTGCATCATCGTTAGCCACGGATGAGGTTCCTGGAAGACTGAGGATAGCGAATGTTGTGCCATTCAAGAAGGACTGTAAAGAAAAGCCTGAGAACAATAGACCAGTGTGATGGTGAAAGCAGAGTCATTGGGGACATTTAAGTGACTGCTGGACATGCACATGGATAGCAGTGAGTTGAGGGGTGCGTAGGTTAAGTTACTATATTTTACATTAGGATTAACCTCGGCACAACGTTGTGGGCCAGATGGCCTGTTCTGTGCTGTACTTTTCTATGTTCTATTTAACATCTGAGATCGGTAAGTAACTTCAAAAGATTGAGAGACAAATTGCACATGCATTTGGAAAGACAGGTTTTAATTGGGAGTAGACAGCATAGATTTGTGAGTGGAGATCATACCTCTCAAATTTGTTAGAGTTCTTTGATGCAATGACCAGGAAGGTTGACGACAGCAGGGCGGTAGATGTAGTCTACATGGATTTCCGTAAGGCCTTTGATAAGGTTTCACATGATAGTTTGCTCTAGAAGGTTAGCTCATATGGAATCCAGGATGAGCTGGCAAGTTGGATACAAAATTGGCTTGATGGTAGGAAGCAGAGGGTAGTAATGGAAGGATGCTTGTCAGACTGGAGTGCCTCAGGGGTTGGTGCTGTGCCCATTACTGTTTGTTATCTATTTCAATGATTCAGATGAGAATGTACAAAGGCATAGTTAGTACGTTTGCTGGTGACACTCAAATAGGCAGTATCATGGACGTTGAGAAAAGTTATCAGAAGTTGCAGCAGGACCTTGATCAGCTGGGGAAGTGGGCCAAGAAGTGGCAAATGAAGTTTAAAATAGGTAAGTATGAAATCTTGCATTTTGGAATATCAAATCGTGGTAGGAGTTTAATGGTGAATGGTAGGGCCTTAAGGAGTGTAGTGGAACAGAGGGACCTTGAAGTTCAGGTACATGACTCTCTGAAAGTGAAGTCACAGGTAGAGACAGGCTTTTGACACACTGGTTTTCATCAGTCAGGGCACTGAATATACAAGTTATGTTGCAGTTATACAGGACACTGCCGAGGCCGCACCTTGGAGAATTGTGTTCAGTTCTGGTCACCTTGTTATAGAAAGAATGTTATTAAACTGGAAAGAGCGCAGAAGAAATTTACAAGGGTGTTGCCTGGACTCGATGGTCTGAGTTATAGGGAAGAGATTGGACTTTTTTCTTTAGAGAGTAGAAGACTGAAGGATCATTATAGGGGTGTATAAGATCATGAGAGGCATGAATAGGATGAGTGCACTCAGCCTTTTTCCCATGATTGAGGAATCGAGGACTAGAGAGGATCAGTTTAAGGTTAGAGGAGAAAGAATTGGGCGGCACGGTGGCACAGTGGTTAGCACTGCTGCCTCACAGCGCCAGAGACCCGGGTTCAATTCCCGCCTCAGGTGACTGACTGTGTGGAGTTTGCACGTTCTCCCCGTGTCTGCGTGGGTTTCCTCCGGGTGCTCCGGTTTCCTCCCACAGTCCAAAGATGTGCAGGTCAGGTGAATTGGCCATGTTAAATTGCCTGTAGTGTTAGGTAAGGGGTAAATGTAGGGGTATGGGTGGGTTGCGCTTCGGCGGGGCGGTGTGGACTTGTTGGGCCGAAGGGCCTGTTTCCACACTGTAAGTAATCTAATCTAATCTAATCTAAAAAAAAACCTGAGGGGCAATATTTTTACACAGAAGGTGGTACACATATGGAATGAGCTGCCAGTGAAAATGGTTGAGGCAGGTATATTTAAAAGGCATTTGGACAAATACACGGATAGGAAAGGAATAGAAGGGTATGGGCCAAGTGCAGAGAAATTGGGTTAGCGTGGATGGACATTTTGGTCAGTTTGGGCCAAAGAGCCTGTCTCTGTGCAGTAGGACTCAATGACACTGGTGGTTTAGAACATAGAACAGTACACCACAGAACAGACCCTTCAGCCCACGATGTTGTGCCAACCATTGTTCCTTATGTATGCACCCTCAAATTTCTATGACCATATGCATGTCCAGCAGTCTCTTAAATGTCCCCAATGACCTTGCTTCCACAATTGCTGCTAGCAACGCATTCTATGCTCTCAACTCTCTGTGTAAAGAACCTGTCTCTGACATCCCCTCTATACTTTCCTCCAACCAGCTTAAAACTATGACCCCTCGTGTTAGCCATTTCTGCCCTGGGGAATAGTCTCTGGCTATTGACTCTTATTATCTTGTATACCTCAATTAGGTCCCCTCTCCTCCTCCTTTTCTCCAATGAAAAAAGTCCGAGCTCAGTCAACCTCTCTTCATAAAATAAGCCAGGCAGTCCAGGCAGCATCCTGGTAAACCTCCTCTGAACCCTCTCCAAAGCATCCACATCTTTCCTATAATAGGGTGACCAGAACTGGATGCAGTATTCCAAGTGCGGTCTAACCAAAGTTTTATAGAGCTGCAACAAGATCTCACGACTCTTAAACTCAATCCCCCTGTTAATGAAAGCCAAAACACCATATGCTTTCTTAACAACCCTGTCTGCTTGGGTGGCCATTTTAAGGGATCTATGTACCTACACCCCAAGATCCCTCTGTTCCTCCACACTGCCAAGAATCCTATCCTTAATCCTCAGCTTTCAAATTTGACCTTCCAAAATGCATCACCTTGCATTTATCCAGGTTGAACTCCATCTGCCACCTCTCAGCCCATCTCTGCATCCTGTCAATGTCCTGCTGCAGCCTACAACAGCCCTCTATACTGTCAACGACACCTCCAACCTTTGTGGCGTCTGCAAACTTGCTGACCCATCCTTCAATCCCCTCATCCAAGTCATTAATAAAAATTACAAACAGTAGACGCCCAAGGACAGAGCCCTGTGGAACACCACTCACCACTGACTTCCAGGCAGAATGTTTTCCTTCTACTACCACTCGCTGGCTTCTGTTGGCCAGCCAATTCTGTATCCAGACAGCTAGGTTCCCCTGTATCCCATTCCTCCTGACCTTCTGACCTTCTGAATGAGCCTACCATGGGGAACCTTATCAAATGCCTTGCTGAAGTCCATATACACCACATCCACAGCTCGACCCTCATCAATGTTTCTAGTCACATCCTCAAAGAAATCGATAAGGTTGGTGAGGCATGACCTGCCCCTCACAAAGCTGTGTTGACTGCATTTAATCAAGCCATGCTCTTCCAGATGGTTATCCACTTTGGTGGTACGAACAGGAAGGCAGATTACTACCTAAATGGGATCAATTTAGGTAAAGGGGCAGTACAAAGATATCTGGATGTTCTTGTACACCAATCAATGAAGGTAAGCATGCAGGTACAGCAGGTAGTGAAGAAGGCTAATAGCATGCTGGCCTTCATAACAAGAAGGATTGAGTATAGAAGCAAAGAGGTTCTTCTGCAGCTGTACAGGGCCCTGGTGAGACTACACCTGGAGTATTGTGTGCAGTTCTGGTCTCCAAATTTGAGGAAAGACATTCTGGCTATTGAGGGAGTGCAGCATAGGTTCACGAGGTCACTTCCTGGAATGGCGGGACTACCTTACGCTGATAGATTGGAGCGACTGGGCTTGTATACCCTTGAGTTTAGAAGACTGAGAGGGGATCTTGAGACATATAAGATTATTAAAGGATTGGACACTCTGAAGGCAGGAAACATGTTTCCGCTGATGGGTGAGTGCCGAACCAGAGGACACAGTTTAAAAATATGGGGTAGACCATTTAGGACAGAGATGAGGAGAGACTTCTTCACCCAGAGAGTGGTGGCTGTGTGGAATGCCCCTCTGGGGCAGTGGAGGCCCAGTCTCTGGATTCATTTAAGAAAGAGTTGGATAGAGCTTTCAAGGATAGTGGAATCAAGGGTTATGGAGATAAGGCAGGCACAGGATACTGATTAAAGATGATCAGCCATGATCATATTGAATGGTGGTGCAGGCTCGAAGGGCAGAATGGCCTACTCCTGCACCTATGGTCCATTGTCATGAATCCTATCCCTCAGAATCCTTTCTAACACCTTGCAGATGACAGCCGTGAGACTTACTGGTCTGTAATTGCCGGGGGTTTCCCTGTTTCCTTTCATGAAGAGAGGAATTACATTTGCCTCTCTCCAGTCCTCAGGTACGACTCCAGTGGAGAGCGAGGATGCAAAGATCTTCACAAGTGACGAAGCAATTGCATTTCTCGTTTCCCAAAGCAGCCGAGGACAAATCTGGTCCGGGCCTGGCGACTTGTCAATCTTAATGTTTGACAAAATTTTCAGTACATCAGCTTCCTCTATCTCTATCCATTCCAGCATGCACACCTGCTCTTCAAAGGTTTCATTCACTACAAAGTTTGTTTCTTTCATAAAGACAGAAGCAAAAAAACTCATTTAGGGCTTCCCCTACCTCCTCAGACTCCACACACAAGTTCCCTATGCTATCCCTGATCGGCCCTACTCTTTTTTTGACCATTCTCTTATTCCTCACGTAAGTGTAATATGCCTTTGTGTTCTCCCTAATCCGTTCTGCCAAGCCTTTCTCGTGCCCCCTCCTGGCTCTCCTCAGACCATTTTTGAGCTCCTTCCTCGCCTGCCTGTAATCCTCTAGAGCTGAGCTTGACCCTAGCTTCCTCCACCTTATGTAAGCTACCTTCTTCCTTTTGACGAGAAGCTCCACCGCTCTCGTCATCCAAGGTTCCTTTATCTTACCCCTTCTTGCCTGTCTCAGAGGGACATATTTATTCATCACTCGCAACAACTGTTCCTTAAACAGTCTCCACATGGTATAGTGACTTTACCATGGAACAATTGCTCCCAGTCCATGCTTCCTAACTCATGTCTAATCGCATCATAGTTTCCTCTTCCCCAATTAAATATCCTCCCATTTTGCCTAATCCTCTCCTTCTCCTTAGCTATGTAGAATGTGAGGCAGTTGTGGTCACTATCACCAAAATGCTCTCCTACCACAAGATCTGATACCTGCCCCGGCCCATTTCCTAGCACCAAGTCTAGAATGGCCTCTCCCCTCATCACCCTGTCAACGCACTGAGTTAGGAAACCCTCCTGAACACACCTTACAAAAACAGCTCCATTCAAATCTTCTGCTCGAAGGAGGTTCCAATCAATGTTGGGAAAGTTAAAGTCACCCATTACAACAACCCTACTACATCCACACTTTTCCTCGACAATGGAAGCTTCTGTAGCTGTGATAAGGTCTTGCATGGGAGACTAACAGTAAAACTGAGAGACACAGGATTCAAGGAAATTTGGCGAATTGATCCAAAATTGACTGAGTGGCATGAAGCAGAGAGTGATAGCTGAGGGGTGTTTTTTGACTTGTATCTAGTGGGGTCCAGCAGGAATCATGTTAGAACTTTTGCTGTCTGTGGTTTAAATGTGAAATATATTTTTTTAAATATTGGAGGGTTGATCAGTAAATTCGCAGGTGATACGAAAATTGGTGAGGTAATAAATAGTGCCAAGGCTTGCCTTGCTTTGTGGGTAGATATGTATGGTCAAGCGGGCTGATTGGTGGCAAATGGAGCTCAGGCCATCTTAATGTGAGATGATGCATTTGGGCAGGACAAATAAGGTATGAAAATACATGATGAACAGTAGGAACCTGGGAAGCACTGAGAATCAAAGGAACTTGTACGCCTGTACAGAGGTGCATAATGTGTGCATGTACACTTTCCTTTAAGATATCAGGACAAGTGGATAAAGTAGTTAATAAGGGATACTTGCTGTTATTAGCTGAGGCATAGAATGTAAGAGCAGAGAAGTTATGCTTGCACTATAAAATATATTGAGTGCAGTTCTGGAATCCACATTATAGGAGGGATGTGATTGCCCTGCAGAGGGTTTGGTGAAGTTTTACCAGGGCGATGCCTGGGCTTGAGAGCTTCCTTTATGTGAAGAAATTGGTCAGACTGGGGTTGTTTTCCTTAAAGCAGAGGAGATTGTGAGGAAACATCTTTGAGATTATAAAATTATGAGGGTAGATAGATGAAACCTTCCCTGGTGGAGGGATCAATGATAGGGGCCATCCGAAGGGGTAGGAGGTTTGGAGATGTGAGGAAAACCCTTTAATCCGGGGATTATGGGAATCTGGAACTCAGCTATATTGATGCTGGAAGCAGAAACCACCGTAACATTTAAGAAGTGTTTAGACATGCACTTCCAATGCACTTTGGAAAAGGTGCTGTAAAATGAGATTAGAATAATTGTTACTGACTAGCACAGGCACACTCTAACTTGCTCTTGTTCTTGCTTTCGCGCTCTCTCCTACCCACCTCCCCTGCCATGTTTCTAATAAGCTTTAAATCAATTCAAGTATGAAATTTTTGCTTATTGGTTTGTTGATTGCTGAAGTAAATTGACATGGTAAAGACACCGTGTTTCAAAAGATTCAACTCTTACACTTTATTTTCAGATCCACCTGCGACAGTTCCATTGTACACGGTATGCTGCAATTGATCCAGCAATGGTGAGTGCTGAAGAGCTTGAGGTGCACAAAACCAGGGTTGAAAATGGGAATGAAGAAGATCTTTGACTTTCTCCCTTGACAATAAAAATACATTTCCACAAGATGGCACTGAAGTGTTAACTCTCAAATTTTGGCAATAGAGTACATCTTTTAAAACGTTGTGTGGCTGAGCAAATGAGATGTCTACTTGATTACTTTTGTTCTTTCATTCTGATGAATATAATTCCCAGAAAATCTTTTGTCTGAAACCTTTCCCAATCTCTTGTCTAATTAAAGATTTAGAATTCAAGCTATAGCTAAATAACCAATTCCATAAGCCTCCTTGCATTGCCTCTTAAGTCTGTTCTGTTTTATTAAATGTAATTTTATTTTAATTCACTTGTTGACTAGTTAAGTATTTGAAGTGCAATTTGCCTGTGGTCCAATCACTTCATGACCCCTTGATTTTAAATTAGTTGTTAAATGGTAATGTGTCCGATATACTGCATGTGTTTAGCCATTTATTTACCATAATTTGTTTTGAAATTCATGTAAATAGTTGATTTCAAAACCTTCCAGTCTGTGTGTTTGTTAATTTGACTTTAATTCATCAGTGAATCTGTTTGCAGTTACTGCAAATATAAAGCTAAAAATTTGCTGTATTTGACTTTTACTAAACTGATTAAAGTTTAGAGTGTAAATGCTCTGTGCTATGTCAACCTATTGTTGAACAGGCTTAAAGTGGCAGTTTGTCTCAGATATTTGCCTTGGAAGAGAATAACTCACTGAAGTCAGGAAGCAGCTATCAAGAATATACATTGAAGAATATGTGATTAATGTGTTTTATTGCATTCTATGAATGAAATGCATATCTAGTCCGCAAAGATTAGAGTTCAAAACATCTTCTAAAGGGGCTGAGTCCCTCTTCCCTGAGGTTTTTACACCAGTTAAATATGGAATGTTGTTCAAGATGTTAATTGTAAAACAGCATCATTTGATACCAACTGAAAGTTGAGGAGTTAAAGTTTTGGGGAGGTGTGGTCCTAATGGAGGGCTTGTTAGAGTTGAGATGAGGGAGGGTTTGAGGTTGGGGAAGGGTTGAAGAGAGGTGAATGACAGAAGGGGTGACGAATTGAGCATGAAGAATAAAAGGAGATTTTTGGAGAAGTTGAGGGCAAGAGAGTAAAATTGCAAAAGTGGAGTTTCTGGGAGGAATGGGAATGTGAGGGCAGGGAGATTTTGAGGCATGGAAAGATTGCTTGGGGGGAGAGGTTAGATAAGGAGATGGGAGAAAGGGTGAGGAGGTGGAACGAAATGGTACTCTCAGGTTGAGGGAGTTATTTGGAAGGGGTGGCGGTGGTTGTGATGTGGAGACAAACTTCCAAAGGTGGTACAGCCAGAAGGAAATTAGAGTCATAGAAATGTACAGCACAGAAACAGTCCAAATTGCCCATGCCGACCAGATATCCTAACCTAATCTAGTCCCACTTGGCCCATATCCCTCTAAACCCTTCCAATTCATATACCATCCATATGCTGTAATTTTACAAGCTTCCACCACTTCATCTGGCAGCTCATTCCATGCACGTACCACCCTCAGTGTGAAAAAGCTGCCCCTTAGGTGCCTTTTATATCTTTCCCCTCTCACCCTAAACCTATGCCTTCTATTTCTGGACTTACCCACCCCGGGGAAAAGGCTTTGTCTATTTATGTCCCTAATGATTTTATAAACCTCTGTAAGATCACCCCTCTGCCTCTGATGCTCCAGGGAAAACAAACCCAGTCTATTCAGCCTGTCCCTCTAGCTCAAACCCTCCAACCCTGGCAACCTCCTTGTGAACATCCTTTTCTGAACTCTTTAAAGTTTCACAATATCCTTCAGATAGGAAAGAGACCAGAATTGCACTCAATATTCCAAAAGTGGCCTAACCAATGTCCTGTATGCTCACAACATGACCTCCTAACTCCTCTACTCAATACACTGAACAATAAAGGAAAGCATACCAAACGCCGCCTTCACTACCGATCTACCTGTGACTTTACTTTGAAGGAACTAAGAACCTGCACTCCGAGGTCTATTTGTTCTCAAACCACGTTGAAAAATTAAACTTTCCAGAAATACTAAATGAATAAAATACTTCAGATTTTGCAACTACCTGTGATTAAAACTTGTCAGAATTATTCATTGCTTTGAAAATGAAACTTTGTTACTTTCTGCATTTGGATTTAGCTATCTTCTGCCTTTGGATTTAGCCCATGTGCAGTAATTTTCTCAGCTGTACTTTCTGCTTTGCCCATGCCCAGTATCTGCATTTGAAAAGCACACTACTAATTGCATCCATACATAATGATACATTTTAATTTGAAACATTAGTTATCATTTGTGGACATGTACAATGCAGATGATAGCAACATACGTGTATGTTGTTACACGGAAACCTAATGACAGCTGTGATTCTCTGACACTTAAGTGCACCTCAACAAAATGCACAACTCATTTAGAGCAACACCAGTATCATATATGAAGCTCAGCCATGGATACAGTGAAGGAGCTGCTCTTCACAGTACAAGAGTGGGGAAAAATGTGGCAGATCGAATATAGTGTGGGAAATGTAATGTTACGCACTTTGGTAGACAGAGTACATTTTTAATGGAGGATGCCCACTGAATGTGGGATTTAGGAGCTGTAAAATCATCCAAGTTCAGTAAGTAATAGGGAAGGCAAATAGAACTTTGGCCTCTATTTAAAAGAAATAGGAGTATAAAAGAAGTTTGTTAAAACTGAGGTGCTAGTAATACCACAGCTGTGAATGGTTTTGGACCTCTTATACTGACAGTGCAACAAGTCCAAAGAAGGTTCACTCAGCTAACAGTGGTTTACCTCTCAGTATCTTCAGGTCTAACCAATATATCGTGTCTTGGGGCATCCTTTCCTGCAGCATATGAAGACAACATTGGTTGAGCCACATGAGTATGTACCGTGTACGTGGTGGGTGGTGTCCCCACATGATGTTAGTATCTATGTCGATCTGACATGTCTGGCAGAGGTTGCCATGACAGGGTGTGGTCAGTGTTCTGCTGAGAGCTGGATAGTTTATTGGAATGATGATCTAGTTAAGCAGCTGATTGAAGTGGAGGCGTAGGAATGGCCTTGGTGAGATGTTCATCATCGATGACATGTTGAAGGATGCGAAGAACATGGCGTAGTCTATCCACTCCTTGAAAGTACTATAGAATCAAGGGTACTCTATCAGTCATGTCCTGTGTGTGTCTTCTAAGGAGGTCATTGTAGTTTTTTTGCTGTGGCAGTTTTTTCCACTGTGACACTTATGAACTGTCGATCGATGAATTAAGCCTGGTATTCCATTTTTATGAGGGTGTATTTAAGCATATGACGGTGTCCATTGCTTGTCTGGGCAGATCCTGTGTGTCCACTGGGCTTTTCCGCAGGTAATGGCTTCTTTAACATGTTTAGAGAAGTGAAGCATCGTGAGATTCGAGGAAATGAAGTACTGAGGTATTTGTCTTTGTTGGAGATGCCCACTGTGATTCAAAAGCCAGACAACTGCAGTGAAACAAGGTCACAAAGCCACAGGTTGAAACAGGAGGAGAAATCAGAGTAAAGATGAGGAAATTGAAGTTCAATTAACAGAAATTATTTTTGATCAAATGGTTAAGGTGGAGCATAAAGATATTTTTAGTTGATTATTCCAAAAGCTAGTGTTTCCAAATAAACCTGTTGGACTATAACCTGGTGTGTGATTTTTAACTTTGTTTAAGGTTTGGTGGGTGTTTGAAGGCAAGAAATAGAGGCACGGGGAACGTCTTGATGAGGTGCTCATCCTCACTCATAATGTGCTACCGGATGCGAAGAACGATGCCCGAAACGTCGATTCTCCTGCTCCTTGGATGCTGCCTGACCTGTAGCGCTTTTCCAGCAACACATTTTTAGCTCTGATCTCCAGCATCTGCAGTTCTCACTTTCTCCTAGTAGTCATTAGGCTCCCAGGAAGTACTAGACAACAAAGGGTACTCTGTTGCACACACACTCCTACATACTAACCTACCCACGCAGACTCTCCCTCATACACAGGCTCTTTCTCAAATGCCCACACATGCACCTCGCAAACTCACTCTCACTCATACCCAATCTCTCTCTCACACAATTTTAACCAAGCTTACACATGCATATACACATACACACACACACACACACACACACGTGCACTCACAGCCACACACACACTCACATGCACACTCAATCTGTCACTCCTACATATTGGGTGAATTTGTACTTGCAGCGTTACAATTTTATTTTGCTCAAAAACTGCATGAAGCCATGTAAAACTATATAGAGGGTTTGTCAGTCTGACAGCATTAGGACACCGACAGAGTTCACACCTGAGCTGTCTTGAGAATGCAATTTAAAAGAACTGGGATTTACATATTGAAGAACAGAAACCAGCATATCCCATTACAAAAGATGAAAGTTTTAATTTAAGATTGTTTACTGTATCACATCTTCATGACACTGGCTATAAATTCTGTGAGCATGATCTTAATCTCCACAACCACCTGAAGGAGTGGGGTTCCGAAAGCCAGTGCATCCAAATAAACCTGTTGGACTATAACCAGTGTTGTGTGATTTTTAAGGAAATTATGGATTTGTTAGGAATACAATAGTTTAAATTAACTATCATCGAGAACCTCAGGGTGCATTAGAACAGTGACTTTTTTTTAACTTTAAAGTCCATATTGAGGGCCAATAGTCAAGAATATCTAAAAGGTTGGGATAAGGAAATTCCATTTGTATTTTTTGCAGTTATGGATGCACCTACACAATGAATTAAATTCAATCCATTTGAATTAGTATTTGGAAATTCATTAAAGAAATATTGGCATGTCAGCATTCAGAAAGTACATTATTGGGCTATGTGGCAGAATTTGGGAAGAGATTAAGTAGAGTGGGCAAATTGGCTACATAGCATTTAAAATTATCACAGCATGTGATGAAACAGGAAGCAGGCAAGAGATTAAAAATTCATAGTTTTGCTCGTGGAGATAGGGTGTTATGACCTTAAGGTGAATCTTTAAAAGCAAGGTTTAGAAGGCCTTATCAAATGGAAAGGAAATTATGTGAGATCAATTATTTGGTAAGAACAAAGAAAATTTACAGCCCAGAGACAGGGCCTTTGGCCCTCCAAACCGTCTAAACCTGTTGGTCAATTCCTAAGCATTTGTGTCCCTCATGGAATAGTATGGTATGACAGGTCAGCGCAACATCGAGGACCGAAGAGTTCTATGTTCTATGTTCATCTCCCCACCTACACATGCATCTGTCCAAATGCATCTTAAATGAATCTAATGTGCTTGCCTCTACCACCTCTGCTGGCAACGTGTTCCAAACGCCCACCACCCTATCTGAGAAGTACTTGCTGCGTGTATCCCCCTTAAACTTTCCACCTCTCGCCTTGAAAACATAACCTCTGGTTATTGAATCCTTCACCTTGGGAAAACGTGGTCTCTATCCATCCTGTCTATACTCTTCGTGATTTTGTAAACCTCAATCAGGTCCACCCCTCAATCTCCTTTTTTCTAGTGAAAATAAACCTAACCTACTCAACCTCTCTTCATAGCTAGCACCTTCCATACCAGGCAACATCCTCGTAAATCTCTGCACCCTCTCCAAAGTGTCCACATTCTTTTGGTAATGTGGTGACCAGAACTGTACACAATATTCTAAATGCGGCCGAACCAATGTCTTGTACAATTTTAACATGACTTGCCAGCTCTTATACTCAATACCCTGTCCAATGAAGGCATATAGTAATATGCCTTCTTATACCACTCTATCCACCTTCAGGGACCTGCACTCCCAGATCTCTCTGCCCATCAACTTTTCCCAAGTCTCTTCTATTCATTGTATAATTCACTCTGGAATTAGACTTGCCTAAATGCATCACCTCACATTTGTCTGGATTGAAAGCCATCTGCCACTTTTCCGCCCAACTCTCCAGGCTATCTATATCCTCCTGTATTCTCTGACAGTCCCTTATGCTTTCTGCTACTCCACCAATCTTTGTGTCATCTGCAAACTTGCTGATCATACCAACAGTGTCCTCTCCTAGATCATTTATGTATATTACAAACAACAGTGGCCCCAACACTGACCCCTGTGGAACATCATTGGTTACCTTTCTCCATTTCGAGAAATTCCCTTCAACTACTACTCTCTGTCTCCTGTTGATCAACCAGTTCTTTATCCACCGAGATAGAACACCATGTGACTTCACTTTCTCCAATAGTCTGCAATGGGGAACCTTATCAAACACCTTACTCAAGATAATAGCACCGGATGGAAGAGTAATTCAGCGATTGTGAATGTGAATATCCTCAAATGGTATTTTCATAGGAAAGGAAAGAAACAGAATAATCTGTTACTTGTTACAACTCAGAGTGAAGAACTAAAGACAGGTGATTCTGAATTTTGACATTCCTCAAATTAAATTGAAGGTGAGAAGTTAAGGCACTGGGAAGGTTGCAGACATGGATAGAGTAGGATGGATGTTGCAGGTTCCAGGGTTTAGATCTTTCATAAAGAACAGGGAAGGCGGAAAAACAGGGGGAGGTGTGGTCTTGTTAGTCAAGGACGGTATAATGGTGGCTGAAAGAACTTTTGACGAGGACTCATCTACTGAGGTAGTATGGGCTGAGGTTAGAAACAGGAGAGGAGAGATCACACTGCTGAGAGTTTTTTGTAGGCCTCCACAGAGTCCCAGGGATGTAAAGGAGAGGATTGGTAAAACGATTCTGGATAGGAGTGAAAGGAACAGCATGGTCATTATGGGGGACTTTAACTTCCCCAACATTGACTAACACATCTTATGGGTCAGTTTTTGTCCAGTGTGTGCAGGAGGATTTCCTGACGCAGTATGTCAAAGGGCCAACAAGAGGGAAAGCCACAATTGTTCTGGTGCTTAGTAATGAACCAGGCCAGGTGTTTGATTTAGTGGTATGTGAGCTGTTTGGAGAGAGTGCCCATAATTCGGTTACATTTAATTTAGTGATGGAAAGGGTTAGGTCAAGAGTTATCAATGGGGGAAGGGCAATTATAATGTAATTAGGCAAGACTTAGGATGCATAGAAGGGAATGCTAAATACAGGGAATGGAGACAATCGAAGTGTGGAGCTGGTTTAAAGAACAGATATTGCGTGTCCTTGATAGGTATGTCAGGCAGGGAGGAAGCAGTCAGGAAGGTAAGGAAACCACGATTTACTGCAGAAATTGCATCTCTTGTTAAATGGAAGGACGAGGCTTATGTGATGATGAGACAAGTTGGTTCAAATGAGGCGATGGAGAGTTACAGATTAGCTAGGAAGGATTTAAATTAAGGTAATTAAGAAGAGCATAGAGAGGTCATGAGCAGTCTTTAGCAGGTAGAATAAAGGACAGCCCTAAAGCTTTCTATAAGTATGTGAGGAATAAAAGGATGACGAGTGTAGGAATAGGGCCAGTCAAAGACAGAAGTGGAAAGTTGGGTGTGGACCCCTGTGGAGATCGGAGAGGTGCTAAACAAATATTTCTCATCGGGTTTCACTCAGCAAAAGGAGAATATTGTAGAGGAGAAGAAATGATCAGACTAGAAATGATCGGGGTTAGTAAGGAAGAGGTGTTATCAATTCTAGAAGGAATGAAAGTAGGTAAGTTCCCTGAGTCGGATGAGATTTATCCAAGGCTTCTCTGGGAAGTTAGGGAGGAGATAGCAGAGCCTTTGGTTTTGATCTTTGAGTCATCATTGTCTACAGGTTTAGTACCACAGGTCTACATAATATTGTTCAAGAATGGCAGTAGAGATGACCCAGGTAATTATAGACCAGTGACCTTACATCTGTTGTAAGAAAAGCCTTTGAGAGGATCATTAGAAATAGGATTTATAACCAACTAGCAAGCAGCAATTTGCAGATAATCTGTGTGGTTTCATCAAGGGCAGGTCATGTCTCACAAACCTCATTGAATTTTTTGAGAAGGTGACCAAGCATGTGGATGAGGGTAGGGCACTTGATATGGTGTACGTGGACTTCAGTAAAGCATTTGATAAGATTCCACATGGTAGGCTGTTGGAGAAAATGCAGAGGTATGGGATTGAGGGTGATAAAGCAGTTTTGATTAGAAATTGGCTTTCTGTAAGAAGGCATCCAGTGGTGGTTGATGGAAAATATTCAGCCTGGAGTCCGGTTACTATTGGTATGGCACAAGGATGTGTTTTGGGACCACTGCTGTTTGTCATTTTTATAAGTGGCTGCATTAGTAAATTTGCATATTACACTGGAGTCAGTGGAGTAGAGGGCAGTGTGGAAGAATATTGCAGATTGCAGAGGGACTTGGATAAGACGAAGTGGAGGAGGCTAGTGCAAATGCAACATTTAAAAGGCATCTGGATGGATATACGACTAGGAAGGGTTTGGAGGGATATGGGCAAGATGCTGGCAGATTGGACTAGATTGGGTTGGGATATCTGGTTGGTATGGACGAGTTGGACCAAAGGGTCTATTTCTGTGTTGTACACCTCTATGACTCAATGACTCTATAAATGCAGAATTGGGCTGAAAGGTGGCAAATGGAGTTCAATGCAGATAAATGTGAGGTGATTCACTTTAGGAAGACTAACAGGAAGGAAGAATACTGGGTAAATGGAAGGATTCTTAGTAGTGTGGATGTGCTGAGGGATCTTGGAGTCCATGTATATAGATCCCTGAAAGGGATGATCGTGCTGTTAAGAAGTCATACAGTGTGTTTGGTTTTATTGGTAGAGGAATTCCCGAGCCATAGGTCATGCTGCAACTAGGCAAAAAGCCAGTGCGGCGGTATTTGGAATATGTGTGCAGTTCTGGTCACCCCATTATGGGAAGGATGTGGACACTGGGGAAAGGTGCAGAGATTTACCAGGATGTTGCCTGGTCTGGAGAGAAGGTCTTATGAGGAAAGGCTGAGAGACTTGGATCTGTTCTCATTGGAAAGAAGAAGGCTAAGAAGGGATTTAATAGAAACATACAAGTTGATCAGAGGATTAGATAGGGTAGACAGTGGAAGTCTTTTTCCTAGGATAATGATGTCAGCTTGTATGAGGGAGCATAGCTACAAATTGGGGGGTGATAGATTTAAGACAGATGTCAGAGGCAGGTTCTGTAAAGGGTGGTAAAGGCATGGAATGTCCTGCCTGCCAATGTAGTTAACTCAGCCACATTAGGGATATTTAAATAATCCTTGGATAAGTACATGGATGATGATGGGATAGTGTAGGGGGGTGGACTTAGGGCCAAAGGGCCTGTTCTGCACTGTATTTTTCTATGTTCTAAATTGGACAATGAGGATGTTCCTAGAAATTTGGATAAATTATTCAGTTACCTTCCAGAGGAAAATCAAAAATGATCTGAAAGAGTTACTACAATCCAATGGACACATCTGTGAGAATAAGCTGGGAAGTACTAAACTTAGATATAAGGAATGCTGTTCCAAATAAGCAACATCCTAAAAGACTTAACCCTCTAAAATTGGCCCAGATTCAAAAAGAATTTGAAAGTATGTTCAGAGATGAATTATCAAAGTGAGTTGCAGTGAGATGGTATCAAAACCAGGTTGTGCCCAATGATTGTGTGTGGACTATTGAAAAATCCAATTCATACCCTATTCCATGACTGGAAGACTGCATTGACAAGTTGGTATAAACAACTTATATTTCTAAGCTTGGCATAATCAAAAGTATCCAACAGAACAAAGATGATTTTGGCTTTCTTGACACAAAATAGACTTTATCAGTTTAAGATTATGTATGATGAATGCACCAGCCACCTTTGAAAGATTGATATTTAGACCAACATGGAAGGAAATTCTAGAGCATCTAGTGGCTTACGGTAAGATGACAGAGCAATAAGGCTTCTGAGTCCAGGGCTTCTCTGCTCTGTTGGCTTTTCTTTACGTTTCTTGTTTTCTCTCTTTTCTCATTTCTTTTTCTTGAAGAGCTCAGGCAGCAATAGAGGTAAGTGAGCCCAGCACTGACTCGAGTAAGTCCAGCAGTACACACTCGTGGCGGCGTCGGAGTCAAGTTTGGTTCCTTGTGGCTTCTGCTTCAATGAGGTGGTCCTAGTGCCAAGGCACGGCTGCTGTGGCGAGGGTGAGTTTGGGTTCCATGCTGTGTCTGCATCCAGCACAGATACATTGAGGTGGTGATGGAGGCGAATTTTGGGCACAGTACAAGTCCCAGCAGCTTCAACAGCAGCAGCTGCATGAGCAAGGTTGCCTGAAGCAGACTCATGGCAGCAGCAGAGTCGGAATAGGTCCGGTTTCGTGCCTGGCAGCATTGGTTGTGCCTGCATTGGGGTAAGGTGAGATGCTATGGAAGAGTGGCCACTTTTGTGAAATGGACTCATGCCTGGTCACTAGACCCATGGCTCATCACAAAGGACTTAACAAGAAGGACTGTAAAGTTGAACACCTTTTCTTTGTTTTTCTACCTCTATATTCTATGTTATAATTTATTTTTCTGTTTAAAGATGGTGGCCAGGATTAACGACAGTATGCAACTTTTCATTGTACTTTGTAACAAAATGCATATGACAATAAATAAATTAAATCACCTTCAGGAGGCAGGCTTGGTGATAAATCTGGCTAACAATGAGTTTGCAAAATTCCAAGTTACATTCTGAGGCCATACCATCGGATAGGGATAGATGCCCCCACAGGATGTGAAAAAAAGACTTCAGGGAATTTCCCATACTGTTGACAAAAAGGGAAGAACTACAATTCCTGGGCCTATATGGATTTTATCATAAATTCAAACTGAAATTTAGTGTGGTTGCTTCACTAACTGACATGTTGAACAAGTGAAGAAAGTGTCAGTGGATTGAAGATTGTCAGAAGGCATTTGAGCAGAAGTAGGCTATACAGCCCATTGAGTCTGCTCCACCATTTAATCATTGTGCTTATGGTATTCTGCCTATTTTTTTCCCCGGGTCCCATCACCCTTTATTTACTAGTGCATAGTATCTGTAGCTGTGGCCAGCCAGCTCAGAGTACATCTCTATGACTCTATGACACTGATCTCCTGTTGTTTTTAAAATCAAGATCATACAAAATTCAGTACACAGTAATGAGCACAATACACCAGAGAAATAGGAATGAAAACACAGGGTGCCACAGGGTGCCCCAAATCCCAGTGGGATCAACATAAATACAGAAAACTATGCAAACGTTTTGCACAGGTTACTATCACCCTCAAAATGATATTATGTAGAAGAATCTGTTACAGCCCCCAAGGGCAGAGTTAAACAGTAAAAGCCCACAATATACAGTTGCAAGCTCTTTACACATCACCTTCAATCAGGCACAATACAAAACACAGCATAACTGAAAACAACATACAACAGTGAAAAGTAGTCAACGCAGAATACAGCCCCTAGTCACCATTCATGCCTTCCAGCCCCGGATATCCTCCCACATTCTGGCATCTGTCTGCTCCGTGTACTGACCATACCTTCCTTGGCCTGCTTTTCGACAGGATGGTCATCCGCCTTCTTGTCCGGCCGCCCTGCGTACTGACTGACCCTCCTCAGGCCCGCTTTCCTCCAGCCAGTCATCAGCCGCATGGCTTCTGGTCACCCCATGTACTGACTAGACCGTCACCGGCCTGCTTTCTTACAACAGGTCATCAAGCCTTCCTGTCCCCAGCTTCCCTGTGAACTGACCAACCCTTCCCTGGCCCGCTTTCCTCCGGACTAGTTGTCAGCTACCTGGCTCCTGAGTACACCCCCAGCCTGCTTTTCTGGTTGTCGGCCTTCTGGCTCCCAGCCACATACTGATTCTTCCCTCGCCGTCTTTCCTATGAGCTGCCATGCGTACTGACAAGTCACCTTGATCCATTTGGGGTTCTGCCTATATTGGAACAGTTGACGATCGTTGTTAAGTAATGCATTATCCTGTTAAATATTTCAATTGAGTAAGGTTATGCCAATTGCTTTCTTGTATTTCGATTGTGTTGTAAGAATAAAGTGTGTTTTGATTAAAGCCTAGTGGTGGACAATTGAAATACAACTCTAACACACCTTACACTTGCCTTTAAATAATTGTAGAAGTTATACTTGCATTCTTAAAATCAGTTGTACATGTTAGCAAATGCATAACACTGTGGCAGAAGTAACTTCGCACAAGAAAATCAAAAGCTCCAGTAAACAACAAAACAAATTAGTAGTACATGGGTGGCACGATGACTCAGTGATTAGCATTGCTGTGTCACAGCACCAGGGTCCCAGGTTCGATTCCAGCTTTGGTGACTGACTTTGTGGACTTTGCCCATTCTCCCCGTGTCTGCGCGGGCTTCCTCCGGGTGCTCTGGTTTCCTTCCATATTCCAAGGATGTGCAGTTCAGATGAATTGGCCATGCTAAATTTCCCATAGTGTTCGGTGCATTAGTCAGAGGAAAATGGGTCTGTGTGGATTAGTTGGGCTGAAGGGCCTTTTTCCACACTTTCGGGAATCTAATCCACATGACAATAAAGTGCATAAATCGACGAGCTAAGAGAATTTGCATAAGAAACAAAATTTCGAGCAGCCCTCTCATAAATTACGGGCAGAATCTTTACATCAGTAAAATGCAAAACGCAGTGAGGTAATTAACATTGCAACAGAAAATAAAAAATCTCGCAATCCTCCCCAAACTGGGTGTGCATTATTAGAATCAGTAGATCAGGGGGAGAGGGTCAATAAAATGCATAACTCTGTAGGATAAGAAATATTGCGCACGAAATTTTAAAGTTTGAATGGTTCTCTCCAAAATACAAGCAAAATGTTAAAACTAAATAACATACCTCAGTGAATAAGCAAATTTACAAAAAAATTAATAGTACATATTAATAAGATGCATGACTTGGTGAATTAAACAACTTTGTTCCAGAAAATTAAACATCTCAGCAATTCTCTCCAAGTTCCTCTTACTAAAATAGATTAGATTACTTACACTGTGGAAACAGGCCCTTCGGCCCACAAAGAGCACACCGACCCTCCGAAGAGCAACCCACCCACCCCTTCACCTAACACAACGGGCAATTTAGCATGGCCAATTCACCTAAATGAATGAAAGCAGTCTGTTTCATTGAATGATAGAGTTAAGCTCGAATCATTGAATAAATGAGAGAAGCGCCACTCATCGAATTAGCATGCGCAGTCTGATTAAATGTATGCAGTTTGTTTCATTGAATCAATGCGTTAAACTCGTGGCATTGAATGAATGAGAGTAGCTCTGCACATTGAGTTAACACGTGCAGTCTGTTTCATTGAATGAATGTGTGCAGATTGTTTCATTGAGTCATTGCGTTAAACCCGTGTCATTAAATGAATGAGAGAAGCTCTGCTCATTGGAGGAACATGTGCAGTCTGTCTGAAAGAATGAGTTAAGCTTGACACATTGAAAGAATGAGAGAAGCTCAACGCATTGAATTAACACGTGCAAGCCTGTTTCATTGAGTTCAGTTTGTACCATTGAATGAATGAATTGAGCTCGTGGCATTGAATGAATGAGAGAAGCTATTCTCAATGCATTAACACATGCAGTTTATTTCGTTCAGTGAAAGAGTTAGGCTGGTGGCATTGAATGAATGGCAGAATCTCTACTCATGGAATTAAAACTTGCAGTTTGTTTCATTGAATGAATGAATGCAGCTTGATTCATTGAAGGAATGAATGCAGTGGGATTCACTCAACAACTCCGTGAAGTTTGTTTCATTGACTCAATGAATAACTTTTGATTCATTGAAACAATTCTTGAAGTTTGGTTCAATGAAAGAATGAACGCAGTTTGTTTCATTGAATGAAGGCGTTAAGCTCGATCATTGTGATAAATGAGAGAAGCTCTACTCATTGAATTAACACGTGCAGTCTGCTTCACTGAATGAATGTGTGCAGTTTGTTTCATTGAATCAATGTGTCAAACTCGTGGCATCGCATGAATGAGAGAATCTCTGCTCATTGAATTAACACGTGCAGCCTGTTTCATTGAATGAATGAGTGCAGTATGTTTCATTGAATGAATGCGTGATGCTCGAGACATTGAATAAATGAGAGAAGGGCTCGATTCATTGGATTAGCACTTGCAGTGTGTCTCATGGCATGAATGTTTGCAGTTTGATTCATTGAATGAATGCATTCAATTAAATTCACTCCATAAATGAGTGAAATTTGTTTCATTAAATCAATGATTGATTCTTTGAATCAATTTGTTTCATTCAATGAGCGAATGTTTCATTGAATGAACGCGTGCAGTTTCTTTCATTGAATGAATGGCAAAAGCTCAATTCATTGGATTAGCACTTGCAGTATTTCTCATCGCATGAATGTTTGCAGTTTGATTCATTGAACGAATGAATGCAATTAAATTCACTCCATAAATGAGTGAAGTTGGTTTCATTAAATAAATTACATTTGATTCTTTGCATCAATAATTGTAGTTTGATTCAATGAATGAATGCAGTTTGTTTCATTGAATTAAAGCGTTAAGCTCGAGAGACTGAATGAGAGAGAAAAGCTCTACTCTTTGAAGTAACACGTGCAGTTTGCTTTATGGAATAAATGTGTGCAGTTTGTTTGATTGAATCAAAGCGTTTAAGCTTGTGGCCTTGAATGAGAGTAGCTCTACTGCATTGAATGAACGAGTGCAGTGTGATTCACTAAATAAGTGAGTTACGTTTGTTTCATTGAAAGAATGAAGAAGGTTTGATTCATTGAATCAATGATTGGAGTTTGATTCAATGACTCAGTGAATGCAGTTTATTTCATCGAATGAAAACGTCACATTAAAGGAATGAGACAAGCTCTACAAATGGAATTAACGCGTGCAGTCTGTTTCATTGAATGAGTGTCTACAGTATGTTTCATTGATTCACTGAGTTAAATTCGTGGCTTTGAATGAACGAAAGAAGCTCTACTCATTGAATTAGCACCTGCTGTTTGTTTCATTGAACGAATGAGTTAAGCTTGACATAAATGAGACGAGCTCTAATCATTTAATTAATACGTGCAGTATGTTTCATTGAATGAATGTGTTTTGCTTGTGGTATTGAATGAATGGCAGAAGTTCTACGTTTTGAATAACACGTGCAGAGTGTTTCATTGAATGAATGAGCGCAGTTTGATTCACTAAGCAAATGAGTTAAGTTTGTTTCATTGAATCGATGAATCAATGAATGCATTTTGTTTCATCGAATGAAAGCGTTGAGCTCGAGATACTGAATAACCGGGAAAAGCTCTACTCATTGAATTAACGCGTGCAATCGATTTCATCGAATGAATGTTGGCAGTTTGATTCATTGAACGTTTGCAATTAAATTCACTCCATAAATGAATGAAATTTGTTTCATTTAATCAATGAATTGTATTTGATTCTTTGAATCAATGATTGAAGTTTGATTGAATGAATGAATGCAGTTTATATCGTTGAATTAAAGCGTTAGGCTTGTGGCATTGAATGAATGATAGTAGCTCTACCCATTGAATTATCACGTGCTGTCTGTTTCATTCAATGAGCGAATGCAGTTAGATTCACTGAATAAGCGAATAATGTTTGATTCATTGAAAAAATGATTGAAGTTTGATTCAATTGTTTAATGAATACAGTTTGTTTCATTGAATTAAAGCGTTAAGCTCGAGACATTGAACGAATGAGACAAACTCTACTCATTGAATTAACTCGTGCCGTTTGTTTCATGGAATTAATGTGTGCAGCTTTTTGATTGAATCAATCCGTTTATGCTTGTGGCATTGAATGAATGAGTAGCTCTACTCATTGAATTATCACGTGCAGTCCGTTTCATTGAATGAAAGAGTGCAGTTTGATTTACTGAATAATTTGAGATATGTTTGTTTCATTGGAACAATGAATAACCTTTGATTCATCGAATCAATGATTGAATTTTGATTCAATGATTCAATGAATGCCGTTCATTTCATTGAATAAAAACGTTAAGCTTGACACATTGAATGAATGGGAGGAGCACTACTCATTGAATTAAGACGTGCAGTCTGTATCATTGAATGAATGCGTACAGTTTGTTTCATTTAATGAATGCGTTTTGCTGGTCGAATTGAATGGATGGCAGGAGCGCAACTCTTTGAATTAAAACGTGCAGTGCATTTCATTGAATAAATTGGTGCAGTTTGACTTACGAAGTAAATGAGTTATGTTTGATTCATTGACTCAATGATTGCAGTTTGATTCAATGATTGAATGAATGCAATTGGTTTCATTGAATGAAAGCGTTAAGCTTGAGACATTGAATGAACGAGAAAAGCTCTACTCATTGAATTAACACGTGCAGTCTGTTTCATTGAATTAATGCATGCAATTCATTTCATTGAATGAACGCGTGCAGTTTGTGGCATTGTGGCGTTAAGCTTGTGGCATTCAATGAATGAGAGCAGCTGTACTTATTGAATTGTCACGTGCAGTCCGTTTCATCGAATGAACGAGTGCAGATTGATTCACTATATAAGTGAGTTAAGATTGTTTCATTGAAACAATGAATAATTTTGATTCATTGAATCAATGATTGATGTTTGATTTAATGATTCAATGAATGCAGTTTGTTTCATTGAATGAATGGCAGAAGCTCTACTATTTGGATTAACACGTGCAGTGTGTTTCATTCAATGAATGAGTGCAGTTTGATTCATGGAATGAAAGCGTTAAGCTCGAGACATTGAATAAAAGAGATAAGCTATACATATTGAATTAACACGCGCAGTCTGTTTCATTGAATGAATGTATGCAGTTTGTTTCATTGAAAAAATGATTGAAGATTGATTCAATGATTCAATGAATGCAGGTCGTTTCGTTGAATGAAAGCGTGAAGCTTGACACATTGAATGAATGAGAGAAGCTCTACTCATTGAATTAAGACGTGCAGTCTGTATCATTGAATAAATGCGTGCAGTTTGCTTCATAGAATGAATGCGTTTTGCTCGTGGCATTGAATGAATGGCAGGAGCTTTACTCTTTGAATTAAGACGTGCAGTGTATTTCATTGAATGAACGAAGTAAATGAGTTACGTTTGTTAGATTGAATCGATTAATACTGTTTGATTCATTGACTCAATGATTGCAGTTTGATTATGTGGTTGAATGAATGCAGTTGGTTTCATTGAATGAAAGCGTTAAGCTCGAGACATTGAATGATCGAGAAAACCTCTACTCATTGAATTAACACGTGCAGTCTGTTTCATTGAATGAACGAGTGCAGTTTGATTCACTAAATAAGTGAGCTACGTTTGTTTCATTGAAAGAATGAAGAAGGTTTGATTCTTTGAATCAATGATTGGAGTTTGATTCAATGATTGCATGAATGCAGTTTGTTTCATTGAATTAAAGCTTTAAGATCGAGGTATTGATTGGTTCATGGAATAAATGTGTGCAGTTTGTTTGACTGAAGCAATGCGTTCAGGTCGTGGCCTTGAACGAATGAGAGTAGCTCGACTCTTGAATTATCATGTGCAGTCTGTTTCATTGAATGAACGAGTGCGGTTTGATTCACTGAATAAGTGAGTTATGTTTGTTTCATTGGAACAATCAGGAACGTTTATTCCTTGAATCAATTATTGAATTTTGATTCAATGATTCAATAAATGCCGTTCGTTTCATTGAATGAAATCGTTAAGCTTGACACATTGAATGAATTTCAGGCGCTCTACTCTTTGAATTAAGACGTGGAGTGTATTTCATTGAATGAATGTGTTCATTTTGATTTACGAAGTAAATGTTTGATTCATTGACTCAATGATTGCAGTTTGAATCAATGATTGAATTAATGTAATTGGTTTCATTGAATGAAAGCGTTAAGCTCGAAACATTGAGAAAACGAGAAAAGCTCTACTCATTGAATTAACACGTGCAGTCTGTTTCATTGAATTAATGCATGCAATTCGTTTCATTGAATGAACGCGTGCAGTTTGTGGCATTGTGGCGTTAAGCTTGTGGCATTCAATGAATGAGAGCAGCTGTACTTATTGAATTGTCACGTGCAGTCCGTTTCATCGAATGATCGAGTGCAGATTGATTCACTATATAAGTGAGTTAAGATTGTTTCATTGAAACAATGAATAATTTTGATTCATTGAATCAATGATTGATGTTTGATTTAATGATTCAATGAATGCAGTTTGTTTCATTGAATGAATGGCAGAAGCTCTACTATTTGGATTAACACGTGCAGTGTGTTTCATTCAATGAATGAGTGCAGTTTGATTCATGGAATGAAAGCGTTAAGCTCGAGACATTGAATAAAAGAGATAAGCTATACATATTGAATTAACACGCGCAGTCTGTTTCGTTGAATGAATGTAGTTTGTTTCATTGAATGAACCCGCGCAGTTTCTTTCATTGAATAAATGACAAAAGGTCTATTCGTTGGATTAGCATTTGCAGTGTTTCTCATTGAAAGAAAGCTTGCAGTTGATTCTTTGAATCAATGATTGAAGTTTGATTCAATGAATGAATGCAGTTCCTTTCATTGAATTAAACCGTTAGGCTCGAGTCATTGAATGAATGAGAGAAGCTCTACTCATTGAATTAACACGTGCAGTCTGCTTCATTGAATTAGTGTGTGTAGTTTGTTTCATTGCATCAATGCGTTAAATTCGTGACGTTGAATGAACGAAAGACATTGAATGAATAAGAGCAGTTCTACTCATCGAATTATCACGTGCAGTCTATTTCATGGAATGAACGAGTGCAGTTTGATTCACTTAATACGTAAGTTAAGTTTGTTTCATTGAAATAATGAAAAATAATGAAATAATGAACAATGATGGTGGGTTGATTCAATGATTCAATGAATGCACTTTGTTTCGTTGAATGACAGCGTTAAGCTTGACACATTGAATGAATGAGAGCAGCTCTACTCATTGAATTAACGTTTTGTTTGTTTCATTGAGCGAATGAAACTCGTGGCATTGAATGAATGAGAGAAACTCTACACATTGAATTAACACGTGCAGTTTGTTTCGTTGAATAACGTAACTGAGTTCAGAATGATACATTGAATGAATGAGAGAAGCATTACTCATTGAATTAGGATATGCAGTCTGTTTCATTGACTGATTGCATGCAGTTTGTTTCATGAAATGAAGCGTGCCGTTTGTTTCATTAGCACTTGCATTGTATTTCATTGAATGAATGTGTACAGTGTGTCTGATTGAATCCATGCGTTAAACTTGTGGGATTGAATGAATAGGAGAAACGTTACACATTGAATTAACACTTGCAGTGTGTTTCATTGAATAAATGTTTGCTGTTTGATTCTTCGAATGAATGAATGCAGTTGGATTCACTAAATAAATGAGTATAGTTTGTTTGATTGTATCAATGAATTACATTAAATTCTTTGAATCAATGATTGAAGTTTTATTCAATGTAAAACTACTTATTCAATTAACACGTGCAGTTTGATTCGCTGAGTTGAATTTGTTTTTTTTTATTCAATGAATAAGGTTTGATTCATGGAATTAATGATTGAAGTTTGAGTCAATGAATGTAGTAATGCAGTTTGTTTCATTGAATGGATACGTTAAGCATGACAGACTGAATGAATGAAAGGAACTCTACTCATGAAACAATCTGCATTCAATCATACATTGAATAAAACTTCAATCATTGATTCAAAGAATTTAATGTAATTCATTGATACAATCAAACAAACTATACTCATTTATTTAGTGAATCCAACTGCATTCATTCATTCGAAGAATCAAACAGCAAACATTTATTCAATGAAACACACTGCAAGTGTTAATTCAATGTGTAACGTTTCTCCTATTCATTCAATCCCACAAGTTTAACGCATGGATTCAATCAGACACACTGTACACATTCATTCAATGAAATACAATGCAATTGCTAATGAAACAAACTGCACGCGTTCATTTCATGAAACAAATTATATGCATTCAGTCAATGAAACAGACTGCATATCTTAATTCAATGAGTAATACTTCTCTCATTCATTCAATGTATCAAGCTGAACTCATTCAATCAATGAAACAACCTGCACGTGTTAATTCAATGAGTAGCAGTTCTATACCATTCAATCAATGCATTATGGTTAACGCATTCATTCAATGAAACAAACTGGTCTCTGGTCAGTAGGTCTTCTCTGAATGCCACGAGTATAACGCATTCATTCAATGAGACAAACCACCCTGCACGTGTTAATTCAATGTGTAGAGTTTCTCTCATTCATTAAAGTGTTAAGCATTAAAGAGATAAGCTAGAGTTATTGAATAAACGAGAGAATCTCCACTCATTGAATTAACATGTGCCGCCTGTTTGATTGAATGAATGCGTGCAGTTTGTTTCCTTGAACGATCACGTGCAATTTGTTTCATTGAATGAATGTCAATAGCTCTACACGTTGGATGAGCACGTGCATTGTGCTTCATTGAATGATTGAGTGCAGTTTGATTCATTGAAGAATTAATCACTTAGATTCACAATCATTGAATCAATGGATTGCGTTTGATTTTTTGATACAATGATTTTAGTTTGAATTAATGTATATATGAATGCAATCTGTTTCATTGAATTAAAGCGTTAAGTTCGAGACATTTGATAAATTAGAGAAGCACAATTCAATCTGCTTCATTGTGCAGTTTGTTTGATTGAATGAATGCGTTAAACAGGTGGCATTAAATTCTTTGAATCAATGAAGTTGGATTCAATGAATGAATGAATGTAATTTGTTCCATTGAATGAAAGTATTAAGCATGATAGGCTGAATGAATGAGAGAAGTATTACTCATTGAATTAAGATATGAAGTCTGTTTCATTGACTGAATGCATATAATTTGTTTCATGAATTAACACGTGCAGTCTGTTTCATTAAAAAGAAGCAGTGTGGTTTGTCTCATTGAATGAATGCGTTAAACTCGTGGCATTGAATGATTCAGAGAAGACCTACAGAGAATTGACACTTGCAGTTTGTTTCATTGAATGAATTTGTTAACCACGATGCATTGATTGAATGGTAGAACTGCTACTCATTGAATTAACATGTGCAGTTTGTTTCGTTTAATGAATGAGTTCAGCCTGAAATATTGAATGAATGAGAGAAACTCTTCTCATTGAATGAACACGTATAGTCTGTTTCATTGAATAGACGCATGCACTTTATTTCATGGAATGAATGCTTTTAGGTCGCAGCATTGAATGAATGGAAGAACCTCGGCTCATTGATTTGCATATGCATTGATATGCATATGCAAAAAATCTAATCTAATCTAATCTAAACCTCGGCTCATTGATTTGCATATGCAGTGTGTTTCATTGAATGAATGAATGCAGATAGATTCTTTAAAGAAATGAGTGAAGTTTGTTTCAATAAATCAGTGATAACGTTCGATACTTTGAATCAATGATTGAAGTTGGATTCAATGAATGAATGAATGCAGTTTGTTTCATTGAATGAAATCATTAAGCATGACAGACTGAATGAATGAAAGGAGCTCTACTCATTGAATTAACACGTGCAGTCTGTTTCATTTAATGAAGGTGTACGGTTTGTCTCTTTGAATCAATGCGTTAAACTCGTGGCATAGCATGAATCAGAGAACCCCTACTCATTGATTGAATGAGCTCAGTTTGACACATGCATGAATGGGAGAAGCTCTACTCAGTGGATTAACATGTGCACTCTGTTTCACTGAATGAAGAGGTGCGGTTGGTTTTGTCAATCATTGTGTTTACCTCGTGGCATTGTTTGAATGGAAGAAGCTCTGCTCATTGAATTAGCTCATTAGGGTGTTTCATTGAATGAATAAGTGCAGTTAGATTTACTAAATGAATGAGTGTAGTTTGTTTTATTCAACAATGATTTACGTTCGATTCTTTGAATCAATGATTGAAGTTAGATTCAATGAATGAATGAATGCAGTTTGTTTCATTGAATGAAAGCATTAAGCTCGAGACAATAAATGAATGTGAGAAGCACTACTCATTGAATTAGCACGTGGACTCTGTTTCATTAAATGAATGTGTGCAGTTTGTTTCATTGAATGAATGGCAATAGCTTGATTGATTGGATTAGCTCGTGAACTGCGTTTCATTGAATGAACCCGTGCGGTTTCTTTCGATGAATCAATGCGTGAAACTCGTGGCATTGAATAAATGCGAGAAGCCCTACTCGCCTCTGCTCTAATCCCAACCTCACCATTAAGGCAGCGGATAAAGGGGGCGCAGTGGTAGTCTGGCGCACTGATCTCTACACCGCTGAAGCCAAATGCCAACTCGAGGACACCTCTTACTACTGCCCCCTTGACCATGACCCCACCCGCCATCACCAAACCATCATCTCCCAGACCATACAGATCATCATCACCTCAGGAGATCTCCCACCCACAGCTTCCAACCTCATAGTCTGGGAACCCTGCACTGCCCGGTTCTACCTCCTTCCCAAGATCCACAAGCCTGACCACCCTGGCCGACACATTGTCTCAGCATGCTCCTGCCCCACTGAACTCATCTCTACCTACCTTGACACTGTCCTATCCCTCTAGTCCAGGAACTCCCCACATACGTTCGAGACACCACCCATGCCCTCCAAGACTTCCATTTCCCCGGTCCCCAATGCCTCATCTTCACCATGGATATCCAATCCCTCTACACCTCCATCTGCCATGACCAGGGCCTCCAAGCCCTCCATTTTTTCCTTTCCAGACGTCCCCAACAGTACACGTCCACTGACACTCTCATTCGTTTGGCCGAACTGGTCCTCACCCTTAACAATTTCTCCTTTGAATCCTCCCACTTCCTCCAGACCAAAGGGGTAGCCATGGGCACACGTATGGGCCCCAGCTATGCCTGTCTCTTTGTTGGCTACATAGAACAGTTGATCTTCCGTAATTACACTGGCACCACTCCCCACCTCTTCCTCTGCTACATTGATGACTGCATTGGCGCCACCTCGTGCTCCCGCGAGGTGGTTGAGCAATTCATCAATTTCACCAACACATTTCACCCTTACCTTAAATTTACCTGGACCATCTCTGACACCTCCCTCCCCTTCCTGGACCTCTCCATCTCCATTAGTGACGACCGACTTGACACTGACATTTTTTACAAACCCGCCGACTCCCACAGCTACCTGGATTACACCTCTTTCCACCCTATCTCTTGGAAAAATGCCATCCCGTATTCCCAATTCTTCCGCCTCCGCCGTATCTGCTCCCGGGAGGACCAGTTCCACCATAGAACACACCAGATGGCCTCCTTCTTTAGAGATCGCAATTTCCCTTCTCGCGTGGTTAAAGATACACTCCAAAGCATCTCGTCCACGTCCCGCACCTCCGCCCTCAGACCCCACCTCTCCAACCGTAACAAGGACAGAACGCCCCTGGTGCTCACCTTCCACCCTACAAACCTCCGCATAAACCAAATCATCCACCGACATTCCAACCACCAGGAATATATTTCCCTCCCCACCCGTTTCCGCCTTCCGCAAAGATCGTTCCCTCCGTGACTACCTGGTCAGGTCCATGCCCCCCTACGACCCACCCTCCCATCAAAGAACCCCCACTCATTGATTTAACACGTGCCGTTTGTTTCATTGATTGAATGAGCTCAGTCTGACACATGCATGAATGAGAGAAGCTCTACTCATTGGATTAACATGTGCAGTCTGTTTCACTGAATGAAGGGGTGCGGTTGGTTTTGTCAATCATTGCGTTTAGCTCGTAGCATTGTTTGAATGGAAGAAGCTCTGCTCATTGAATTAGCTCATGTAGGGTGTTTCATTGAATGAATGAGTACAGTTTGATTTACTAAATTAATGATTGTAGTTTGTCTTATTAAACAAACTACACTCATCTTTGAATTCTTTGAATCACTGATTGAAGTTTGATTCAATGATTGAATGAATGCAATTTGTTTCATTGAATGAAAGCGTTAAGCTCGAGGCAATGAATGAATGAGAGAAACACTACTCATTGAAATAGCGCGTGGACTCTGTTTCATTGAAAGAACGCGTGCAGTTTGTCTCATTGAATGAATGGCAATAGCTCGATTGATTGGATTAGCTCGTGAACTGCGTTTCATTGAATGAACCCGTGCGGTTTCTTTCGATGAATCAATGCATTGAAGTTGTGCAGTTCAATTCGCTGAATTAATGTGCTACACTCTTGGCTTTGAATGAATGAGAGACGCACTACACACTGAATTAACACGTGCAGTTTGTTTCATTGATCGAATGAGTTCAGCTTGACACATTGAATGAATGAGATAAACTCTACTCATTGAATGAACACGTGCAGTCTGCTTCATTGAATACACGTATGCAGTTTGTTTCAATGCATGTTTGTGTTAAGCACGTGGGAGAAGGTTGGCTCATTCATTACCACATGCAGTCTGTTTCATTGAATGATTATGTGCAGTTTGATTGATTGTGTTAATGCGTTAAAATCGTGGCACTGAATGATTGAGAGAAGCTCCACTCATTGAATAAACACAAAGCAGTTTGTTTCATTGAATCAATGGGTTAAGCTTAAAACATTATATCAGAGAAGCTCTACTCATTGAATTAACACGGGCAGTTTTTTTCTTTGAATGAAGTTGTGCGGTTTGTTTCACTGAGTCAATATGTTAAATTCGTGGCATTGAATGAATGAGAGAAGCCCTACTCTCATTCATGCATGCAGTCTGTTTGATTTAAAGAAGCTGTGTGGTTTGTTGCAGAGAATCAATGCGTTAAACTCATGGCGTTGAATGAATGGAAGAAGCTCGGCTCATTGTTTAGCTCATGCAGTCTGTTTCATTCATTGAAAGTGGCGCAGTTTGTTTGATTGTGTCGATGCACTAAAATCGTTGCATTGAATGAATGAGAGAAGCTCTACTCATTGAATAAACACAAGCAGTTTGTTTCATTGAATCAATGGGTTAAGCTTGAAACATTATATGAACGAGAGAAGTTCTACTCATTGAATTAACAGGGGCAGTTTGATTCTTTGAATGAAGTTGTGTGGTTGTTTCACTGAATCACTGTTAAATTCGTGGCATTGATTGAATGAGATCTGCTTGACACATTGAATGCATGAGAGAAACTCAACTCATTGAATTAACACATACAGTCTGTTTCATTGAATAAATGCATGCACGTTGTTTCATTGAATGAATGCGTTGATCTCCTGGCATTGAATGAATGGAAGAAGCTCGGCTCATTGATTTGCATGTGCGGTGTCTTTCATTGAATGAATGGGTGCAGTTTAATTCATGGAATGAATGAATGCAGATAGATTGTCTCAATAAATGAGTGAAGTTTGTTTCATTAAATCAATTATTACATTTGATTCTTTGAATCAATGATTGAAGTTGGATGCAATGAATGACTGAATGCAGTTTGTTCCATTGAATGAAAGTATGAAGCACGATATGAATGAATCAGTGCAGCACTACTCATTGAATTAACTCATTGAATTAATACGTGCAGTCTGATATATTGAAAAAGAAGCAGTGTAGTTTGTCTCATTGAATGTCTCATTGAATTCAACTCGTGGCATTGAATGGTTCAGAGAAGACCTACTCACTGAATTGACACATGCAGTTTGATTAATTGAATCAATGTGTTAACTGCGTTGCATTGATTGAATGATAGAATTCAACTCATTGAATTAACACGTGCTGTTTCTTCATTGATTGAATGAGATCTGCTTGACACATTGAATGAATGAGAGAAACTCAACTCATTGAATTAACACATACAGTCTGTTTCATTGAATAAATGCATGCACGTTGTTTCATTGAATGAATGCGTTGATCTCCTGGCATTGAATGAATGGAAGAAGCTCGGCTCATTGATTTGCATGTGCGGTGTCTTTCATTGAATGAATGGGTGCAGTTTAATTCATGGAATGAATGAATGCAGATAGATTGTCTCAATAAATGAGTGAAGTTTGTTTCATTAAATCAATTATTACATTTGATTCTTTGAATCAATGATTGAAGTTGGATGCAATGAATGACTGAATGCAGTTTGTTCCATTGAATGAAAGTATGAAGCACGATATGAATGAATCAGTGCAGCACTACTCATTGAATTAACTCATTGAATTAATACGTGCAGTCTGATATATTGAAAAAGAAGCAGTGTAGTTTGTCTCATTGAATGTCTCATTGAATTCAACTCGTGGCATTGAATGGTTCAGAGAAGACCTACTCACTGAATTGACACATGCAGTTTGATTAATTGAATCAATGTGTTAACTGCGTTGCATTGATTGAATGATAGAATTCAACTCATTGAATTAACACGTGCTGTTTCTTCATTGATTGAATGAGATCTGCTTGACACATTGAATGAATGAGAGAAACTCAACTCATTGAATTAACACATGCAGTCTGTTTCATTGAAAGAAGCTTTGTGGTTTGTCACATTGAATCAATGTGTTAAACTCGTGGTGTTGAATGAGTGGAAGCAGCTCGGCTAATTGATTACCACATACAGTCTGTTTCATTGAATGAATGTGCGCAGTTTGTTTGATTGTGTTAATGCATTAAAGAAGTGGCATTGAATGAATGAGAGAAGCTCTACTCATTGAATAAACACAAGCAGTTTTTTTTCATTGAATCAATGGGTTAAGCTTGAAACATTATATGAATGAGAGAAGCCCTACTCATTGAATTAACAGGGGCAGTTTGTTTCATTGATTGAATGCATTCACCTTGACACATTGTATGAATGAGAGAAATCAACGAGGTAAAAACAATGACTGCAGATGCTGGAAACCAGATTCTGGATCAGTGGTGCTGGAAGAGCAGAACAATTCAGGCAGCATCCGACAAGCAGCAAAATCGACGTTTCGGGCAAAAGGAATAAAGGCAGAGAGCCTGAAGCGTGGAGAGATAAGCTAGAGGAGGGTGGGGGTGGGGAGAAAGTAGCATAGAGTACAATAGGTGAGTGGGGGAGGAGATGAAGGTGATAGGTCAGGGAAGAAAGTGTGGAGTGGATAGGTGGAAAAGGAGCTAGGCAGGTCGGACAAGTCCGGACAGGTCAAGGGGACAGTGCGGGCTGGAAGTTTGAAACTAGGATGAGGTGGGGGAAGGGGAAATGAGGAAGCTGTTGAAGTCCACATTGATGCCCTGGGGTTGAAGTGTTCCGAGGCGGAAGATGAGGCGTTCTTCCTCCAGGCGTCTGGGTTACCTGCCTCCGTACATTTGCTTCCTCAGTATCTGCCTCCGTAACCAACTCATCCCACACGGACTCCGGACCACCTTTAAACCAGCAGAGTTCGGACCCGAACAGGACAAACAGTACAGACTACAGATTCAAAAACACCAGCAACAGTTCTCCTTCAAGATCCTCCGCTCCACTCTTGCAGCAATGCGCCGGCATCTAACCTCTCTACAGTCTGCTCTGCCTCAGCTGAGGGCCACACTCTCTCAGAATTGCAAAGGATGTACTACATCCTCAGGAGAATTCATACTCTCAACAAACAGTATTCCAATTCCATCTCAAACATCAAAAACTGTAAGTACAACAAACTTTTATCCACCCACCTCCATAACTAGCGCTCCTCAAACATTCCAGAAGATTCCCCTGGCCTCGGAAATGCCATTAGCCATGCGGCTGATGCAGCTACCACCCCCACGCTGCTTGATGATGTCACTTCTGCCCTCATCATGGCCACTCCCACAGCCACTTCCGGCCCTCACATCATCGCCGATGCCACACGCTCAGTGACTTCCGCCACCCCTACTGCCATGTCTGCCACCACTTCTGACCCCACCAGCGCCACTCACCTGCATTCTGCTGACATGACCCCCACAGACCCCACTGTCACTATCCCCAACCCCCAGAACCCCAAGGGGAACACTACCCCTGCTCATGTCTCCACCCCCATTCCCTCCACCATCACACCCACTCCAGTTACTGGCTCCGACCCCACTCCCAGTTCCACACCCACACCAGATCCCAGCTCCCAGCCCTGCCGAGTTTTCACCATCCCTCCAGACCTCCCACTCACTGAGGACGAACTCACCTTCATCCCCCTCCGTCCACGCAACAATGAATTTAATACACGCCGTGATATCGAACACTTCTTCCGTCGCCTCCGCCTCCGAGCTTACTTTCACAATCAGGACTCCCGCCCACCTTCCGAGGACCCCTTCGCCCACCTCCAACACACTGCATCCACCTGGACACCCCGCGCTGGCCTATTACCTGCCCTCGACCTCTTCATTTCCAACTGCCGCCGTGACATTAACCACCTCAACCTGTCGACCCCCCTCCCCCACTCCAACCTCTCACCCTCACAACGTGCAGCCATCCAATCTCTCTGCTCTAATCCCAACCTCACCATTAAGGCAGCGGATAAAGGGGGCACAGTGGTAGTCTGGCTTACTGACCTCTACAACCGCTGAAGCCAAACGCCAACTCGAGGACACCTCTTCCTACTGCCCCCTCTACCATGACCCCACCCCCCATCACCAAACCATCATCTCCCAGACCATACAGATCCTCATCACCTCAGGAGATCTCCCACCCACAGCTTCCAACCTCATAGTCTGCACTGCCCGGTTCTACCTCCTTCCCAAGATCCACAAGCCTGACCACCCTGGCCGACCCATTGTCTCAGCATGTTCCTGCCCCACTGAACTCATCTCTACCTACCTTGACACTGTCCTATCCCCCTAGTCCAGGAACTCCCCACATATGTTCGAGACACCACCCACGCCCTCCAAGACTTCCATTTCCCCGGTCCCCAATGCCTCATCTTCACCATGGATATCCAATCCCTCTACACCTCCATCTGCCATGACCAGGGCCTCCAAGCCCTCTGTTTTTTCCTCTCCAGACATCCCCAACAGTACACTTCCACTGACACTCTCATTCGTTTGGCCGAACTGGTCCTCACCCTTAACAATTTCTCCTTTGAATCCTCTCTCTTCCTCCAGACCAAAGGGGTAGCCATGGGCACATGTATGGGCCCCAGCTATGCCTGTCTCTTTGTTGGCTACGTAGAACAGTTGATCTTCCGTAATTACACCAGCATCACTCCCCACCTCTTCCTCTGCTACATTGATGACTGCATTGGCGCCACCTCGTGCTCCCGCGAGGAGGTTGAGCAATTTATCAACTTCACCAACACATTCCACCCTTACCTTAAATTTACCTGGGCCATCTCTGACACCTCCCTCCCCTTCCTGAACCTCTCCATCTCCATTAGTGATGACCGACTTGACACTGACATTTTTTACAAACCCGCCGACTCCCACAGCTACCCGGATTACACCTCTTTCCACCCTATCTCTTGGAAAAATGCCATCCCGTATTCCCAATTCCTCTGCCTCCACCGTATCTGCTCCCGGGAGGACCAGTTCCACCATAGAACACACCAGATGGCCTCCTTCTTTAGAGACTGCAATTTCCCTTCCCACGTGGTTAAAGATGGACTCCAACGCATCTCGTCCACGTCCCGCACCTCCGCCCTCAGACCCCACCTCTCCAACTGTAACAAGGACAGAACACCCCTGGTGCTCACCTTCCACCCTACAAACCTCCGCATAAACCAAATTATCCACCGACATTCCCACCACCTCCAAAAAGACCCCACCACCAGGAATATATTTCCCTCCCCACCCGTTTCCGCCTTCCGCAAAGACCGTTCCCTCTGTGACTACCTGGTCAGGTCCATGCCCCCCTACGACACACCCTCCCATCCTGGCACTTTCCTCTGCCACCTCCTTCCTCACCACTATCCAAGGCCCTAAAGGAGCCTTCAACATTCATCAAAGTTTTACCTGCACATCCACTAATATCATTTATTGTATCCGTTGCTCCCGATGCGGTCTCCTCTACATTGGGGAGACTGGGCGCCTCCTAGCAGAGCGCTTTCGGGAACATCTCCGAGACACCCGCACCAATCAACCGCACCGCCCCGTGGCCCAACATTTCAACTTCACCTCCCACTCTGCCAAGGACATGGAGGTCCTGGGCCTCCTTCACCTCCGCTCCCTCACCACCAGACGCCTGGAGGAAGAACGCCTCATCTTCCGCCTCGGAACACTTCAACCCCAGGGCATCAATGTGGACTTCAACAGCTTCCTCATTTCCCTTTCCCCCACCTCATCCTAGTTTCAAACTTCCAGCCTGCACTGTCCCCTTGACCTGTCCGGACTTGTTCGACCTGCCTAGCTCCTTTTCCACCTATCCACTCCACCCTCTCTTCCCTGACCTATCACCTTCATCTCCTCCCCCACTCACCTATTGTACTCTATGCTACTTTCTCCCCACCCCCACCCTCCTCTAGCTTATCTCTCCACGCTTCAGGCTCTCTGCCTTTATTCCTGATGAAGGACTTTTGCCCGAAACATCGATTTTGCTGCTTGTCGGATGCTGCCTGAATTGTTCTGCTCTTCCAGCACCACTGATCCAGAATCTGGTTTCCAGCATCTGCAGTCATTGTTTTTACCTCGTTGATTTCTCTCATTCATACAATGTGTCAAGGTGAATGCATTCAATCAATGAAACAAACTGCCCCTGTTAATTCAATGAGTAGGGCTTCTCTCATTCATATAATGTTTCAAGCTTAACCCATTGATTCAATGAAAAAAACTGCTTGTGTTTATTCAATGAGTAGAGCTTCTCTCATTCATTCAATGCCACTCCTTTAATGCATTAACACAATCAAACAAACTGCGCACATTCATTCAATGAAACAGACTGTATGTGGTAATCAATGAGCCGAGCTGCTTCCACTCATTCAACACCACGAGTTTAACACATTGATTCAATGCGACAAACCACAAAGTTTCTTTCAATGAAACAGACTGCATGTGTTAATTCAATGAGTTGAGTTTCTCTCATTCATTTAATGTGTCAAGCAGATCTCATTCAATCAATGAAGAAACAGCACGTGTTAATTCAATGAGTAGGGCTTCTCTCATTCATTCAATGCCACGAATTTAACATATTGATTCAGTGAAACAAACCGCACAACTTAATTCAAAGAAACAAACTGCCCGTGTTAATTCAATAAGTAGAGCTTCTCTCATTCATATAATGTTTCAAGCTTAACCCATTGATTTAAAGAAACAAACTGCTTGAGTTTATTCAATGAGTGGAGCTTATTTCATTCATTCAATGCCACTTCTTAAACGTTAACACAATCAAACAAACTGCGCATATTCATTCAATGGAACAGACTGCATGTGGTAATCAATGAGCAGAGCTTCTTCCAGTCATTAAATGCCTCGGGTTGAACGTATTGAATCAATGAGACAAACCACACAGCTTCTTTCAATGAAACAGACTGCATATGTTAATTCAATGAGTTGAGTTTCTCTCACTCATTCAATGTGTCAAGCAGCTCTCATTCAATCAATGAAACAAAATTCACGTGTTAATTCAGTGAGTAGGGCGTCTCTCATTCATTCAATGCCAAGAGCGTAGGGCATTGATTCAGCGAAACAAACCGCAGAACTTCATTCAAAGAAACAAGCTGCCCGTGTTAATTCAATGAGTAGAGCTTCTCTCATTCATTCAATGCCACGACTTTAACGCATTGACACAATTAAACAAATTCATTCAATGAAACAGACTGCATGTGGTAATCAATGAGCTGAGCTTTTTCCACTCATTCAGTGCCACGAGCTTTACGCAATCATTCATTGAAACAAACTGCATGAGTTTATTCAATGGAGCAGACTGCACGTGTTAATTCAATGAGTAGAGTTTCTCCCATTCATTCAATGTTTCAAGCTGAACTCATTCAATCAATGAAACAAATTGCACGTGTTAATTCATTGAGTAGGGCTTCTCTCATTCATTCAATGCCACGAGTTTCACGCATTGATTCATCGAAACAAACCGCACGGGTTCATTCAATGAAACGCAGTTCACGAGCTAATCCAATCAATCGAGCTATTGCCATTCATTCAATGAGACAAACTGCACGTGCTCATTCAATGAAACAAAGTCCACGTGCTTCTCACATTCATTAATTGATTCGAGCTTAACGCTTTCATTCAATGGAACAAACTTCATTCATTCATTCATTGAATCTAACTTCAATTATTGATTTAAACGATTGTTTAATAAAAGAAACTACACTCATTTGTTTTGTAAATCAAACTGTACTCAATCATTTAATGAAACACACCACATGAGCTCATTCAATGAGCAGAGCTTCTTCCATTCAAACAATGCCACGAGGTAAACGCAATGATTGACAAACCAACCGCACCCATTCATTCAGAGAAACAGACTGTGCATGTTAATCCAATGACTAGAGTTTCTCTCATTCATGCATGTGTCAAACTGAGCTCATTCAATCAATGAAACAAACGGCACGTGTTAATTCAATGAGTAGGGGGTCTCTGATTCATTCAGTGCCACGAGTTTAACGCATTGATTCAAATAGTCAAACAGCACACCTTCATTCAATGAAACAGATTGCACGTGTAGATGAGTGCAATGAGTAGAGCTCCTCTCATTCATTCAGTCTGTCATGCTCAATGATTTCATTCAATGAAGCAATTCATTCATTCATTGAATCCAAGTTCAATCATTGATTCATGGAATCGGACGTAATCACTGATTTTTTGAAACAAACTTCACTCATTTCTTTAAACAATCAATCTGCGTTCATTCATTCATTTAATGAGTCAAACTGCACTCATTCATTCAATGAAACACACTGCATGCGAGTATTCAATGAAACAGACTGCACGTGTTCATTCCATGAGTAGAGTTTCTCTCATTCATTCAATGTGCCAAGCTGAACTCATTCAAACAATGAAACAAACTGCACGTGTTTATTGAGTGAGTAGGGCGTCTCTCATTCATTCAATGACAAGAGTGTACAGCATTGATTCAGCGCAGCAAACCGCACAACTTCATTCAAAGAAACAGACTGCACGTGTTTATTCAATAAGCAGATCTTCTCTCAATCATTCAATGTTTCAAGCTTGTCTCATTCATTCAACGAAACACACTGCACATGTTATTTCAATGAGTAGCGCTTCTATCATTGCAATCAGTGCAATGTGTTTAACGCATTGATTCAATGATTCATTCAATGCCACGAGTTTAACGCATTGATTCAATGAGATAAACCACACTGCTTCTTTCAAAGAGAAAGACTGCACGTGCTAATTCAATGAAGAGAAATCCTCTCCTTCATTCAGTCTGTCATACTTAATAATTTCATTCAATGGACAAAACTGCATTCATTCATTTATTGAATCCAACTTCAGTCATTGATTCAAACAGGCAAACGCAATTCGTTGATTTAATGAATTTGATTCTATGAATCAAACTATACACATTCATTCAATGAAACGCGCTGCATATGCACATCAATAAGCCGAACGTCTTCCATTCATTCAATGCTACCACCCAAACGCATTCATTCAATGAAACAAAGTGCATACGGCTATTCAATGAAGCAGACTACACGTGTTAATCCAATGAGTAGAGTTTCTTTCATTCATTCAATGTTTCAAACAGAACTCATTCAATCAATGAAAAAATCTGCACGTGTTAATTCATTCAGTGCAATGTGTTTACCGCATTGATTCAGTGAAACAAACTGCACACATTCATTCAATGAAACAAACTGCACGTGTTAATTCAAAGAGAAGGGCTGCTCTGATTCATTCAACGCTACGAGTTTAACGCAATCATTCAATGATACAAACTGCATGCGTTTATTCAATGAAACAGACTGCACATGTTAATGCAATGAGTACAATTTCTCTCATTCTTTCAATGTGTCAAGCTGAACTCATTCAATCAATGAAACAAACTGCACGTGTTACTTCAGTGAGTATGGCACCTCTCATTCATTCAATGACACGAGTTTAGCATATTGATTCAGCGAAACAAACCGCACAACTTCATTCAAAGAAACAGACTGCATGTCTTAATTCAATGAGCAGATATTCTCTCATTCATTCAATGATTCAATCTTAACTCATTCACTCAACGAAACAAACTGCACATGTTAATTCAATGAAAGATTCAACAATCTTTCAATCAGTGCAATGTGTTTAACGCATTGATTCAATGAAACAAAGGGCACGTGTCAATTCAGTGAGTAGGGCTTCTCTGATTCATTCAATGCCACGAGTTTAACGCATTGATTCAATGAGACTAACCACACTGCTTCTTTCAAAGTGAAGGACTGCACGAGTTAATTCAATGTGGAGAAATCCTCTCATTCATTCAATCTGTCATGCTTAATACTTCCATTCAATGGAACAAATTGCATTCATTCATGTAATAAATCCAACTTCAGTCATTGATTCAAACAAGCAAACGCAATTCATTGATTTAATGAATTTGATTCCATGAATCAAACTGTACACATTCATTCAGTGAAACGCACTGCATATCCACATCAATGAGCCGAACTTCTTCCATTCATTCAATGCTACGAGCTAAACGCATTCGTTCAATGAAACAAAGTGCATGCATTTATTCATTAAAACAGACTGCATGTTGAGTTGAGTTTCTCTCATTCATTCAATGTGTCAAGCAGATCTCATTCAGTCAATGTAAAAAACTGCAACGTGTTTAACGCATTGATTCAATGAGACAAACTGCACGTGTCAATTCAATGAGTGGGGTTTCTCTGATTTATTCAATGCCACCAATTTAACGCATTGATTCATCGACATAAACCGCACACGTTCATTCAATGAAACGCAGTTCACGAGCTAATCCAATCAATCGAGCTATTGCCATTCATTCAATGAAACAAACTGCACGCGTTCTTTCAATGAAACAGAGTCCACGTGCTAATTCAATGAGTCGTGTTTCTCTCATTCATTCATTGTCTCGAGCTTAACGCTTTCATTTAATGAAACAAACTGCATTCATTCATTCATTGAATCTAACTTCAATCATTGATTCAAAGAATCGAGCATAAATCATTGTTTAATAAAACAAACTACACTAATTCATTTAGTAAATCAAACTGTACTCATTTATTCAATGAAACACCCTACATGAGCGAATTCAATGAGCAGAGCTTCTTCCATTCAAACAATGCCACGAGATAAACCCAATGATTGACAAAACTAAGGGTACCCCTTCATTCAGTGAAAAAGACAGCACATGTTAATCCAATGAGTAGAGCTTCGCTCATTCATGCATGTGTCAAACTGAGCTCATTCAATCAATGAAACAAACCGCATGTGTTAATTCAATGAGAAGGGCTTCTCTGATTCATTCTCTGCCACGAGTTTAACGCATTGATTCAATGAGACAAACAACACTCTTTCTTTCAAAGAAACAGACTGCACGTGTTAATTCTTAATACTTTCATTCAATGAAACAAATTGCATTCATTCATTCATTGAATCCAACTTCAATCATTGATTCAATGAATCAAATTTAGTTCATTGATTTAATGAAATAAACTTCACTCATTTATTGAGAAAATCTATCTGCGTTCATTCCTTCATTCCATGAATCAAACTGCACCCATTCATTCAATGAAAGACACTGCACATGCACATCAATGAGCCGAGCTTCTTATATTCATTCAATGCCACGAGCTAAACACATTCGTTCAATGAAACAAACTGCACGTGTTAATTCATTGAGTAGGGCTTCTCTCATTCATTCAATGCCACGAGTTTCACGCATTGATTCATCGAAACAAACCGCACGGGTTCATTCAATGAAACGCAGTTCACGAGCTAATCCAATCAATCGAGCTATTGCCATTCATTCAATGAAACAAACTGCACGTGCTCATTCAATGAAACAAAGTCCACGTGCTTCTCACATTCATTAATTGATTCGAGCTTAACAAATGCATTCATTCATTCATTGAATCTAACTTCAATTCTTGATTTAAACAATCGAATGTAAATCATTGTTTAATAAAAGAAACTACACTCATTTGTTTTGTAAATCAAACTGTACTCAATCATTTAATGAAACACACCACATGAGCTCATTCAATGAGCAGAGCTTCTTCCATTCAAACAATGCTACGAGGTAAACGCAATGATTGACAAAACCAACCGCACCCATTCATTCAGAGAAACAGACTGTGCATGTTAATCCAATGACTAGAGTTTCTCTCATTCATGCATGTGTCAAACTGAGCTCATTCAATCAATGAAACAAACGGCACGTGTTAATTCAATGAGAAGGGCTTCTCTGATTCATTCTATGCCACGAGTTTAACGCATTAATTCAATGAGACAAACCTCACTCTTTATTTCAAAGAAACAGACTGCACGTATTAATTCAATGAGTAGAGCTCCTCATTCATTCAGTCTATCATTCTTACTACTTTCATTCAATGAAACAAATTGCAGTCTATGAATCCAACTTCAATCATTGATTCAAAGAATCAAATTTAGTTCATTGATTTAATGAAATAAACTTCACTCATTTATTGAGAAAATCTATCTGCGTTCATTCCTTCATTCCATGAATCAAACTGCACCCATTCATTCAATGAAAGACACTGCACATGCACATCAATGAGCCGAGCTTCTTATATTCATTCAATGCCACGAGCTAAACACATTCGTTCAATGAAACAAATGCATGCATTTATTCAATAAAACAGACTGCATGTTGAGTTGAATTTCTCTCATTCATTCAATGTGTCAAGCAGATCTCTTTCAGTCAATGTAAAAAACTGCAACGTGTTTAACGCATTGATTCAATGAGACAAACTGCAAGTGTCAATTCAATGAGTGGGGCTTCTCTGATTTATTCAATGCCACGAGTTGAACGCAATCATTCAATGAAACAAACTTTAATGTGTCAAGCAGAGCTCATTCAATCAATGAAAAGAACTGCACGTGTTAATTCAATGATTAGGGCTTCTCTGGTTCATTCAATGCCACGAATTGAACATATTGATTCCGTGAAACAAACCGCACAACTTCATTCAAACAAGCAAACTCGCCGTGCGAATTCAATGAGTAGAGCTTCTCTCATTCATATAATGTTTCAATCTTACCCCATTGATTCAATGAAACAAACTGCTTGTGTTTATTCAATGAGTAGAGCTTCCCATTCATTCAATGCCACAACTTTAACGCATTGACACAATCAAACAAACTGCTCACAGTCTTTCAATGAAACGGACTGCCTGTGGTAATCAGTCGAGCTTCTTCAGTGCCACGGGCTTAACAACAAACTGCATGTGTTTGTTCAATGAAGAAGACTGCACGTGTTAAGTCAATGAGTAGAGTTTCTCTCATTCATTTAATGTGTCAAGCTGAACTCATTCAAACAATGAAACAAACGGCACGTTGTGAGGGTGAGAGGTTGGAGTGGGGGAGGGGGGGGTCGACAGGTTGAGGCGGTTATTGTCCCGGCGGCAGTTGGAAATGAAGAGGTCGAGGGCAGGTAATAGGCCAGCGCGGGGTGTCCAGGTGGATGCAGTGTGTTGGAGGTGGGCGAAGGGGTCCTCGGAAGGTGGGCGGGAGTCCTGATTGTGAAAGTAAGGTCGGAGGCGGAGGCGACGGAAGAAGTGTTCGAAGAAACAAACTGCTTTCTTGAATCAAACTTTAATGATTGTTTCAATGAATCAAACGTTATTCAATGTTTCAATGGAACAAACTTAACACGCTTATTTAGTGAATGAAACTGCACACGTTTATTCAATGAAAGAGGCTGCACTTGTCAATTCAAAGAGTAGAGGTTCTCTCTTTGGTTCAATGCCTCAAACTTAACGAATTGATTCTATCAAACAAATTGCACACATTTTGTTCATGAAGCAAACTGCATTTGTCAATTCGATGAATACAGCTACTCTCTTTCTCTCAATGTCACAAGATTCACACATTGTCTCAATCAAACTTTACACATTCACTCCATGAACCAAACTGTACGGTGTTAATTCAATCAGAGAGATTCTCTCATTCATTCAACGTTTCAAGCTCATCGCTTCCATTCAATTATACAAACTGCATTCATTGAATCATTGAATCTAACTACGATTATTCGTTGTTTCAATGGAACAAATGTAACTGTGAATCTTACTGCACTCATTCATTCAATGAAACAGACTGTACATGATAATTCAATGAGTAGAGGTTCTCTCATTCGTTCCAAGCCACGAGCTTAACACACTGATTCAATCAAACAAACTGCACACACATTTAGTCCATGAAACAAACTGCACCAGTTGATTCAATGAGTGGAGCTCTTCTCTTTCATTCAATGCCTCGTGCTTAACTCTTTACTTCAATGAAACAACCTACATTCATTCATTTATTGATTCATATTTCAATCATTGATTGAAAAAAACAAACGTAATTCATTGATTTAATTGTACAAACTTGACTCACTTGTGGATTTAACTGCATTCGTGCAATTAATGAATCAAACTGCAAACATTCATTCAATGAGGAACACTGCAAGTCCTATTCCAATGAATCTAGCTTTTGCCATTCATTCAAAGAAAACTGCACGCGTTCATTCAATGATACAAACTGCATGCATTTGTTAAATGAAACAGACTGCACGTGTAAATTCAATAAGTTAAAGCTTTTCTTGTTTATTCAATGTCTCGAGCTTAGCCCTTTCATTCACTGAAACCAGCTGCATTCATTCAATCGTTTAATCAAACTGCAATCATTGAGTCAATGAATCAAACTTTATTAATGGATTCAATCAAACAAACTTAACTCATTTACTTCGTGAATCAAACTGCACCCATTCATTCAATGAAATGCACTGTATGTCTTTATTAAAAGAGTAGCGCTCCGGCCATTCATTCAATGCACGAGCAAAACGCATTCATTCAATGGAGCAAACTGCACTCATTTATTCAAAGATGCAGACCACGTCTTAAATCAATGCTTTACTCATTCATTCAATGGGTCAAGATAAACGCTCTCATTCAATGAAACAAACTACATTCATTGAATCATTGAATCAAACTACAATCATTGATTCAATGAATCAAACCTTATTCCTTGGTACAATGGAACAAACCTGTCTCCCTTATTTAGTGAACCAAACTGCATACGTACATTCAATGAACGAGGCTGCACTTGTCAATCCCACTACACTCTATCAAAACAGACAGCACATGTTAATTCAATGAGTAGAAGTACTCTCATTAGTTCAATGCCACAAGCTTGACACATTGACTCAATTAAACATAGCACACATTTAATTCAAGAAGCAAACTGCAATTGTCAATTCAATGAACACAACTACTCATTCATTCAATGTCACAAGCTTCACACATTGTCTCAATCAGACTGCACACATTCACTCCATGAACCAAACTGCACGTCTTAATTCAATGAGTAGAGCTTCTCTCATTCATTCAATGGGTCAAGCTTAACTCTTTCATTTAAAGAAACAAACTACATTCTTGATTGATTGAATCAAACTTTAATGATTGTTTCAATGAATCAAACGTTATTCAATGTTTCAATGAACCAAACTTAACACGCTTACTTAGTGAATGGAACTGCACACGTTTATTCAATGAAAGAGGCTGCACTTGTCAATTCAAAGAGTAGAGGTTCTCTCTGTCGTTCAATGCCTCAACGAAGGCATTGATTCTATCAAACAAATTGCATTGATTCTATCAAACAAATTGCACACATTTTGTTCATGAAGCAAACTGCATTTGTCAATTCAAAGAATACAGCTACTCTCCTTCTCTCAATGTCACAAGATTCACACATTTTCTCAATCAAACTGTACACATTCACTCCATGAACCAAACTGTATGGTGTTAATTCAATCAGAGAAATTCTCTCTTTCATTCATCGTTTCAAGCTCATCGCTTCCATTCAATTATACAAACTGCATTCATTGAATCATTGAATCTAACTACGATTATTCGTTGTTTCAATGGAACAAATGTAACTGTGAATCCTACTGCACTCATTCATTAAATGAAACAGACTGCACATGATAATTCAATGAGTAGAGGTTCTCTCATTCGTTCAAAACCACAAGCTTAACGCATTGATTCAATCAAACAAACTGCACACATTTAGTCCATGAAACAAACTGCACCCGTTGATTCAATGAGTGGAGCTCTTCTCTTTCATTCAATGCCTCGTGCTTAACGCTTTACTTCAATGAAACAACCTACATTCATTCATTTATTGATTCATATTCAATCATTGATTGAAAAAAACAAACGTAATTCATTGATTTAATTGTACAAACTTGACTCACTTGTGGATTTAACTGCATTCGTGCAATTAATGAATCAAACTGCAAACATTCATTCAATGAGGAACACTGCAAGTCCTATTCCAATGAATCTAGCTTTTGCCATTCATTCAATCAAAGAAAACTTCATGCGTTCATTCATTGATACAAACTGCATTTATTTATTAAATGAAACAAATTTTTTGCGTAAATTCAATGAGTAAAGCTTTTCTTGTTTATTCAACATCTCGAGCCTTTCATTCAATGAAACCAGCTGCATTTATTCAATCGTTTAATCAAACTGCAATCATTGAGTCAATGAATCAAACTGTATTAATGGATTCAATCAAACAAACTTAACTCATTTACTTCGTGAATCAAACTGCACCCATTCATTCAATGAAATGCACTGTCTGTCTTGATTAAAAGAGTAGCGCTCCGGCCATTCATTCAATGCACGAGCAAAACGCATTCATTCAATGGAGCAAACTGCACTCATTTATTCAAAGATGCAGACCACGTCTTAATTCAATGAGTAGTGCTTTTCTCATTCATTCAATGGGTCAATCGTAACGCTTTCATTCAACGAAACAAACTGCATTCATTGAATCATTGAATCAAACTACAATCATTGATTCAATGAATCAAACCTTATTCCTGGTTACAATGGAACAAACCTATCTCCCTTATTTAGTGAACCAAACTGTATACGTTCATTCAATGAACGAGGCTGCAATTGTCAATTCAATGAGTAGAGCTACTCTCATTTATTCAATGGCACAAGTTTCCCGCATTGTCTCTAACAAACGACATAGGTAGGAAGAGGGGTGGGGAGGTCATTCAAGAGCTCAAGGAGTTAGGCTGGAAGCTAAAAGCTAGGACGGACAGAGTCGTCATCTCCGGGTTGTTGCCGGTGCCACGTGACAGTGAGGCAAAGAATAGGGAGAGAGTGCAGTTGAACACGTGGCTGCAAGGCTGGTGTAGGAGGGAGGGCTTCAGATATTTGGACAATTGGACTGCATTCTGGGGAAGGTGGGACCTGTACAAACAGGTCGGGTTGCACCTGAACCAGAAGGGCACCAATATCCTGGGGGGTAGGTTTGCTAGCACTCTTCGGGGGGGTTTAAACTAATTTGGCAGGGGGATGGGATCCGGACTTGTAGTCCAGCAAGTAAGCTAGCTGTGTGTCAGGATGCCCAAGACTGTAGGGAGGCTGTGGAGAAGGTAACACTGACAGGGACAACTTGCGGACACAGAGATGGGCTCAAGTGCGTATACTTCAACGCAAGGAGTATCAGAAATAAGGTGGGTGAACTTAAGGCGTGGATCGGTACCTGGGACTACGATGTTGTGGCCATCACGGAAACGTGGATAGATGAGGGACAGGAATGGCTGTTGGAGGTTCCTGGTTACAGGTGTTTCAGTAAGATTAGGGAGGGTGGGAAAAAAGGAGGGGGGGTGGCATTGCTAATTAGAAATGGTATAACGGCTGCAGAAAGGAAGTTTGAGGGGGATCTGCCTCTGGAGGTAGTATGGGCTGAAGTCAGAAATAGGAAAGGTGCAGTCACCTTGTTGGGTGTTTACTATAGGCCCCCCAATAGCAGCAGAGATGTGGAGAAACAGATTGGGAAACAGATTTTGGAAAGGTGCAGAAGCCACAGGGTCGTAGTCATGGGCGACTTCAACTTCCCAAATATTGATTGGAAGCTCTTTAGATCAAGTAGATTGGATGGGGCGGTGTTTGTGCAGTGTGTCCAGGAAGCTTTTCTAACGCAGTATGTAGATTGTCCAACCAGAGGGGAGGCCATATTGGATTTGGTACTCGGTAATGAACCGGGACAAGTGGTGGGCTTGTTAGTGGGTGAACATTTTGGTGATGGTGACCACAATTCTGTGACTTTCACCTTGGTTATGGAGAGAGATAGGTGCGCACAACAAGGTAGATTTTATAATTGGGGGAAGGGAAATTACGATGCTGTAAGGCAGGATTTGAGGAGCATACGTTGGGAGCATAGGCTGTCAGGGAAGGATGTGGTGGAAATGTGGAACTTTTTCAAAGAGCAGATACGACGTGTCCATGATATGTATGTACCTATCAGGCAGGAAAGAAATGGTCGTGTGAGGGAGCCTTGGTTGACGAGAGAGGTTGAATGTCTGGTAAACAGGAAGAAGGAGGCTTACATAAGGTTGAGGAAACAGGATTCAGACAGAGCAGTGGAGGGATACAGGATAGCCAGAAGGGACCTGAAGAAAGGGATTAGGAGAGCTAAGAGAGGGCATGAAAAATCGTTGGCGGATAGGATCAAGGATAACCCCAAGGCATTTTATGCGTATGTGAGAAACCTGAGAATGACGAGAACGAGGGTAGGTCCGATCAAGGACAGTAGTGGGAGACTGTGTATTGAGTCAGAAGAGATAGGAGAGGTCTTGAATAAGTACTTCCCTTCAGTATTTATGAACGAGAGGGACCGTATTGTAGAAGAGGAGAGTGTGAAATGGACTGGTAAGCTAGAAAAGATACCTGTTAGGAAGGAAGATGTGTTGGACATTTTGAACAACTTGAGGATAGACAAGTCCCCCGGGCCTGACGGGATATATCCTAGGATTATGTGGGAAGCAAGAGAGGAAATTGCAGTACCGTTGGCAATGATCTTCTCGTCTTCACTGGCAACGGGGGTGGTACCAGGAGACTGGAGAGTAGCGAATGTTGTGCCCCTGTTCAAAAAAGGGAATAGGGATAACCCCGGGAATTACAGGCCTGTTAGTCTTCTGTGGTAGGCAAAGTAATGGAAAGGGTACTGAGGGATAGGATTTATGGGTATCTGGAAAGACATTGCTTGATTAGGGACAGCCAGCACGGATTTGTGAAGGGTAGGTCTTGCCTTACAAGTCTTATTGAATTCTTCGAGGAGGTGACCAAGCATGTGGATGAGGGTAGAGCAGTGGATGTAGTGTACATGGATTTTAGTAAGGCATTTGATAAGGTTCCCCATGGTAGGCTTATGCGGAAAGTCAGGAGGCATGGGATAGAGGGAAATTTGGCCAATTGGATAGAAAACTGGCTAACCGGTCGAAGGCAGAGAGTGGTGGTAGATGGTAAATATTCAGCCTGGAGCCCAGTTACAAGTGGAGTTCCGCAGGGATCAGTTCTGGGTCCTCTGCTGTTTGTAATTTTTATTAATGACTTAGATGAGGGAGTCGAAGGGTGGGTCAGTAAATTTGCAGATGATACGAAGATAGGTGGAGTTGTGGACAGTGAGGAGGGCTGTTGTCGGCTGCAGAGGGACTTAGATATGATGCAGAGCTGGGCTGAGGAGTGGCAGATGGAGTTCAACCCTGCCAAGTGTGAGGTTGTCCATTTTGGAAGAACAAATAAGAATGCGGAATACAGGGTTAATGGTAGGGTTCTTAGTCAGGTGGAGGAACAGAGGGATCTTGGGGTCTATGTACATAGGTCTTTGAAGGTTGCCACTCAGGTGGATAGAGTTTGTAAGAAGGCCTATGGAGTATTATCGTTCATTAGCAGAGGGATTGAATTCAAGAGTCGTGAATTGATGTTGCAACTGTACAGGACTTTGGTTAGGCCACAGTTGGAGTACTGTGTGCAGTTCTGGTCGCCTCACTTTAGGAAAGATGTGGAAGCTTTGGAGAGGGTGCAGAGAAGATTTACCAGGATGTTGCCTGGAATGGAGAGGAAGTCGTACGAGGATAGGTTGAGAGTTCTCGGCCTTTTCTCGTTGGAACGGCGAAGGATGAGGGGTGACTTGGTAGAGGTTTATAAGATGATCACAGGATTAGATAGAGTAGACAGTCAGAAACTTTTTCCCCGGGTACAACAGAGTGTTGCAAGGGGACATAAATTTAAGGTGAAGGGTGGAAGGTATAGGGGAGATGTCAGGGGTGGGTTCTTTACCCAGAGAGTGGTGGGGGCATGGAATGCGCTGCCCGTGGGAGTGGTAGAGGCGGAATCATTGGCGACCTTTAAGCGGCATTTGGATAGGTACATGGATGGGTACTTAATCTAGGTTAGAAGTTCGGCACAACATCGTGGGCCGAAGGGCCTGTTCTGTGCTGTATTGTTCTATGTTCTATGTTCTATGTTCTAACCTGCACTCGTTCACAGCATGAACCAAACTGCCCGTCTTAATTCAATGTAGTAGAGCTTCTCTCATTCATTCAATGGGTCAAGCTCACCGTTTTCATTGAATAAAACAAACTGCATTCATTGAATCATTGAATCAAACTCCAATCATTGATTCAATGAATCAAACCTTATTCCTTGTTACAATCGAACAAGTTAACTCACTTATTTAGTGAATCCCACTACACTTTATCAAACAGACAGCACATGAAAATTCAATTGAGTAGAGGTACTCTCATTCGTTCAATGCCACAAGCTTAACGCATTGATTAAATTAAACATATTGCACACATTTAATTCATGAAGCAAACTGCATTTGTCAATTCATTGAATACAGCTACTCATTCATTCAATGTCACAAGCTTCACACATTGTCTCAATCAGACTGCACACATTCACTCCATGAACCAAACTGCACATCTTAATTCAACGAGTAAAGCTTCTCTCATTCATTCAATGGGTCAAGATTAACTCTTTCATTTAAAGAAACAAACTACATTCTTGATTGATTGAATCAAACTTTAATGATTGTTTCAATGAATCAAACGTTATTCAATGTTTCAATGGAACAAACTTAACACGCTTATTTAGTGAATGAAACTGCACACGTTTATTCAATGAAAGAGGCTGCACTTGTCAATTCAAAGAGTGGAGGTTCTCTCTTTCGTTCAATGCCTCAAGCTTAACGCATTGATTCTATCAAACAAATTGCACACATTTTGTTCATGAAGCAAACTGCATTTGTCAATTCGATGAAAACAGCTACTCTCTTTCTCTCAATGTCACAAGATTCACACATTGTCTCAATCAAACTGTACACATTCACTCCAAGAACCAAACTGTACGTGTTAATTCAATCAGAGAGATTCTCTCATTCATTCAACGTTTCAAGCTCAAAGCTTCCATTCAATTATACAAACTGCATTCATTGAAACATTGAATCTAACTACGATTATTCGTTGTTTCAATGGAACAAATGTAACTGTGAATCCTACTGCACTCATTCATTCAATGAAACAGACTGCACCTGATAATTCAATGAGTACAGGTTCTCTCATTCGTTCAAAGCCAAAAGCTTAACGCATTGATTCAATCAAACAAACTGCACACATTTAGTCCATGAAACAAACTGCACCAGTTGATTCAATGAGTGGAGCTCTTCTCTTTCATTCAATGCCTCGTGCTTAACGCTTTACTTCAATGAAACAACCTACATTCATTCATTTATTGATTCATATTCAATCATTGATTGAAAAAAACAAACGTAATTCATTGATTTAATTGTACAAACTTGACTCACTTGTGGATTTAACTGCATTCGTGCAATTAATGAATCAAACTGCAAACATTCATTCAATGAGGAACACTGCAAGTCCTATTCCAATGAATCTAGCTTTTGCCATTCATTCAATCAAAGAAAACTTCATGCGTTCATTCATTGATACAAACTGCATTTATTTATTAAATGAAACAAATTTTTTGCGTAAATTCAATGAGTAAAGCTTTTCTTGTTTATTCAACATCTCGAGCCTTTCATTCAATGAAACCAGCTGCATTTATTCAATCGTTTAATCAAACTGCAATCATTGAGTCAATGAATCAAACTGTATTAATGGATTCAATCAAACAAACTTAACTCATTTACTTCGTGAATCAAACTGCACCCATTCATTCAATGAAATGCACTGTCTGTCTTGATTAAAAGAGTAGCGCTCCGGCCATTCATTCAATGCACGAGCAAAACGCATTCATTCAATGGAGCAAACTGCACTCATTTATTCAAAGATGCAGACCACGTCTTAATTCAATGAGTAGTGCTTTTCTCATTCATTCAATGGGTCAATCGTAACGCTTTCATTCAACGAAACAAACTGCATTCATTGAATCATTGAATCAAACTACAATCATTGATTCAATGAATCAAACCTTATTCCTGGTTACAATGGAACAAACCTATCTCCCTTATTTAGTGAACCAAACTGTATACGTTCATTCAATGAACGAGGCTGCAATTGTCAATTCAATGAGTAGAGCTACTCTCATTTATTCAATGGCACAAGTTTCCCGCATTGTCTCTAACAAACGACATAGGTAGGAAGAGGGGTGGGGAGGTCATTCAAGAGCTCAAGGAGTTAGGCTGGAAGCTAAAAGCTAGGACGGACAGAGTCGTCATCTCCGGGTTGTTGCCGGTGCCACGTGACAGTGAGGCAAAGAATAGGGAGAGAGTGCAGTTGAACACGTGGCTGCAAGGCTGGTGTAGGAGGGAGGGCTTCAGATATTTGGACAATTGGACTGCATTCTGGGGAAGGTGGGACCTGTACAAACAGGTCGGGTTGCACCTGAACCAGAAGGGCACCAATATCCTGGGGGGTAGGTTTGCTAGCACTCTTCGGGGGGGTTTAAACTAATTTGGCAGGGGGATGGGATCCGGACTTGTAGTCCAGCAAGTAAGCTAGCTGTGTGTCAGGATGCCCAAGACTGTAGGGAGGCTGTGGAGAAGGTAACACTGACAGGGACAACTTGCGGACACAGAGATGGGCTCAAGTGCGTATACTTCAACACAAGGAGTATCAGAAATAAGGTGGGTGAACTTAAGGCGTGGATCGGTACCTGGGACTACGATGTTGTGGCCATCACGGAAACGTGGATAGATGAGGGACAGGAATGGCTGTTGGAGGTTCCTGGTTACAGGTGTTTCAGTAAGATTAGGGAGGGTGGGAAAAAAGGAGGGGGGGTGGCATTGCTAATTAGAAATGGTATAACGGCTGCAGAAAGGAAGTTTGAGGGGGATCTGCCTCTGGAGGTAGTATGGGCTGAAGTCAGAAATAGGAAAGGTGCAGTCACCTTGTTGGGTGTTTACTATAGGCCCCCCAATAGCAGCAGAGATGTGGAGAAACAGATTGGGAAACAGATTTTGGAAAGGTGCAGAAGCCACAGGGTCGTAGTCATGGGCGACTTCAACTTCCCAAATATTGATTGGAAGCTCTTTAGATCAAGTAGATTGGATGGGGCGGTGTTTGTGCAGTGTGTCCAGGAAGCTTTTCTAACGCAGTATGTAGATTGTCCAACCAGAGGGGAGGCCATATTGGATTTGGTACTCGGTAATGAACCGGGACAAGTGGTGGGCTTGTTAGTGGGTGAACATTTTGGTGATGGTGACCACAATTCTGTGACTTTCACCTTGGTTATGGAGAGAGATAGGTGCGCACAACAAGGTAGATTTTATAATTGGGGGAAGGGAAATTACGATGCTGTAAGGCAGGATTTGAGGAGCATACGTTGGGAGCATAGGCTGTCAGGGAAGGATGTGGTGGAAATGTGGAACTTTTTCAAAGAGCAGATACGACGTGTCCATGATATGTATGTACCTATCAGGCAGGAAAGAAATGGTCGTGTGAGGGAGCCTTGGTTGACGAGAGAGGTTGAATGTCTGGTAAACAGGAAGAAGGAGGCTTACATAAGGTTGAGGAAACAGGATTCAGACAGAGCAGTGGAGGGATACAGGATAGCCAGAAGGGACCTGAAGAAAGGGATTAGGAAAGCTAAGAGAGGGCATGAAAAATCGTTGGCGGATAGGATCAAGGATAACCCCAAGGCATTTTATGCGTATGTGAGAAACCTGAGAATGACGAGAACGAGGGTAGGTCCGATCAAGGACAGTAGTGGGAGACTGTGTATTGAGTCAGAAGAGATAGGAGAGGTCTTGAATAAGTACTTCCCTTCAGTATTTATGAACGAGAGGGACCGTATTGTAGAAGAGGAGAGTGTGAAATGGACTGGTAAGCTAGAAAAGATACCTGTTAGGAAGGAAGATGTGTTGGACATTTTGAACAACTTGAGGATAGACAAGTCCCCCGGGCCTGACGGGATATATCCTAGGATTATGTGGGAAGCAAGAGAGGAAATTGCAGTACCGTTGGCAATGATCTTCTCGTCTTCACTGGCAACGGGGGTGGTACCAGGAGACTGGAGAGTAGCGAATGTTGTGCCCCTGTTCAAAAAAGGGAATAGGGATAACCCCGGGAATTACAGGCCTGTTAGTCTTCTGTGGTAGGCAAAGTAATGGAAAGGGTACTGAGGGATAGGATTTATGGGTATCTGGAAAGACATTGCTTGATTAGGGACAGCCAGCACGGATTTGTGAAGGGTAGGTCTTGCCTTACAAGTCTTATTGAATTCTTCGAGGAGGTGACCAAGCATGTGGATGAGGGTAGAGCAGTGGATGTAGTGTACATGGATTTTAGTAAGGCATTTGATAAGGTTCCCCATGGTAGGCTTATGCGGAAAGTCAGGAGGCATGGGATAGAGGGAAATTTGGCCAATTGGATAGAAAACTGGCTAACCGGTCGAAGGCAGAGAGTGGTGGTAGATGGTAAATATTCAGCCTGGAGCCCAGTTACAAGTGGAGTTCCGCAGGGATCAGTTCTGGGTCCTCTGCTGTTTGTAATTTTTATTAATGACTTAGATGAGGGAGTCGAAGGGTGGGTCAGTAAATTTGCAGATGATACGAAGATAGGTGGAGTTGTGGACAGTGAGGAGGGCTGTTGTCGGCTGCAGAGGGACTTAGATATGATGCAGAGCTGGGCTGAGGAGTGGCAGATGGAGTTCAACCCTGCCAAGTGTGAGGTTGTCCATTTTGGAAGAACAAATAAGAATGCGGAATACAGGGTTAATGGTAGGGTTCTTAGTCAGGTGGAGGAACAGAGGGATCTTGGGGTCTATGTACATAGGTCTTTGAAGGTTGCCACTCAGGTGGATAGAGTTTGTAAGAAGGCCTATGGAGTATTATCGTTCATTAGCAGAGGGATTGAATTCAAGAGTCGTGAATTGATGTTGCAACTGTACAGGACTTTGGTTAGGCCACAGTTGGAGTACTGTGTGCAGTTCTGGTCGCCTCACTTTAGGAAAGATGTGGAAGCTTTGGAGAGGGTGCAGAGAAGATTTACCAGGATGTTGCCTGGAATGGAGAGGAAGTCGTACGAGGATAGGTTGAGAGTTCTCGGCCTTTTCTCGTTGGAACGGCGAAGGATGAGGGGTGACTTGGTAGAGGTTTATAAGATGATCACAGGATTAGATAGAGTAGACAGTCAGAAACTTTTTCCCCGGGTACAACAGAGTGTTGCAAGGGGACATAAATTTAAGGTGAAGGGTGGAAGGTATAGGGGAGATGTCAGGGGTGGGTTCTTTACCCAGAGAGTGGTGGGGGCATGGAATGCGCTGCCCGTGGGAGTGGTAGAGGCGGAATCATTGGCGACCTTTAAGCGGCATTTGGATAGGTACATGGATGGGTACTTAATCTAGGTTAGAAGTTCGGCACAACATCGTGGGCCGAAGGGCCTGTTCTGTGCTGTATTGTTCTATGTTCTATGTTCTATGTTCTAACCTGCACTCGTTCACAGCATGAACCAAACTGCCCGTCTTAATTCAATGTAGTAGAGCTTCTCTCATTCATTCAATGGGTCAAGCTCACCGTTTTCATTGAATAAAACAAACTGCATTCATTGAATCATTGAATCAAACTCCAATCATTGATTCAATGAATCAAACCTTATTCCTTGTTACAATCGAACAAGTTAACTCACTTATTTAGTGAATCCCACTACACTTTATCAAACAGACAGCACATGAAAATTCAATTGAGTAGAGGTACTCTCATTCGTTCAATGCCACAAGCTTAACGCATTGATTAAATTAAACATATTGCACACATTTAATTCATGAAGCAAACTGCATTTGTCAATTCATTGAATACAGCTACTCATTCATTCAATGTCACAAGCTTCACACATTGTCTCAATCAGACTGCACACATTCACTCCATGAACCAAACTGCACATCTTAATTCAACGAGTAAAGCTTCTCTCATTCATTCAATGGGTCAAGATTAACTCTTTCATTTAAAGAAACAAACTACATTCTTGATTGATTGAATCAAACTTTAATGATTGTTTCAATGAATCAAACGTTATTCAATGTTTCAATGGAACAAACTTAACACGCTTATTTAGTGAATGAAACTGCACACGTTTATTCAATGAAAGAGGCTGCACTTGTCAATTCAAAGAGTGGAGGTTCTCTCTTTCGTTCAATACCTCAAGCTTAACGCATTGATTCTATCAAACAAATTGCACACATTTTGTTCATGAAGCAAACTGCATTTGTCAATTCGATGAAAACAGCTACTCTCTTTCTCTCAATGTCACAAGATTCACACATTGTCTCAATCAAACTGTACACATTCACTCCAAGAACCAAACTGTACGTGTTAATTCAATCAGAGAGATTCTCTCATTCATTCAACGTTTCAAGCTCAAAGCTTCCATTCAATTATACAAACTGCATTCATTGAAACATTGAATCTAACTACGATTATTCGTTGTTTCAATGGAACAAATGTAACTGTGAATCCTACTGCACTCATTCATTCAATGAAACAGACTGCACCTGATAATTCAATGAGTACAGGTTCTCTCATTCGTTCAAAGCCAAAAGCTTAACGCATTGATTCAATCAAACAAACTGCACACATTTAGTCCATGAAACAAACTGCACCAGTTGATTCAATGAGTGGAGCTCTTCTCTTTCATTCATTGCCTCGTGCTTAACTCTTTACTTCAATGAAACAACCTGCAATTCATTCATTCATTGATTCATATTCAATCATTGATTGAAAGAAACAAACGTAATTCATTGATTTAATTGTATAAACTTGACTCACTTGTGGAATGAACTGCATTCATGCAATTAATGAATCAAACTGCAAACATTCATTCAATGAGGCACACTGCAAGTCCTATTCCAATGAATCTAGCTTTTGCAATTCATTCAATCAATGAAAGAAACTGCACGCATTCATTCAATGATACAAACTGCATGCATTTATTAAATGAAACAGACTGCATGTGTAAATTCAATAAGTAAAGCTTTTCTTGTTTATTCAATGTCTCGAGCTTAGCTCTTTCATTCAATAAAACCAACTGCATTCATTCAATCATTGAATCAAACTGCAATCATTGAGTCAATGAATCAAACAGTACTAATGGATTCAATCAAACAAACTTAACTCATTCATTCGTGAATCAAACTGCACCCATTGATTCAATGAAATGCACTGTATGTCTTTATTAAAGAGTAGCGCTCCGGCCATTCATTCAATGCACGAGCAAAACGCATTCATTCAATGGAGCAAACTGCACTCATTTATTCAAAGATACAGACCACGTCTTAATTCAATGAGTAGAGCTTTTCTCATTCATTCAATGGGTCATGCTTAACGCTTTCATTCAATGAAACAAACTGCATTCATTGAATCATTGAATCAAACTACAATAATTGATTCAATGAATCAATCCTTATTCTTTGTTTCAATGGAACAAACCTATCTCCCTTATTTAGTGAACCAAACTGCATACATTCATTCAAAGAAAGAGGCTGCACTTGTCAATTCATTGAAAAGAGTTACTCTCATTCATTCAATGGCACAAGTTTCCCGCATTGTCTCTAACAAACTGCACACGTTCACTACATGAACCAAACTGCCCGTCTTAATTCAATGAGTAGAGCTTTTTTTTCATTCAATGTGTCAGACTCACCATTTTCATTTAATGAAACAAACTGCATTCATTGAACCATTGAATCAAACTCCAATCATTGATTCAATGAATCAAACCTTATTCCTTGTTTCAATCGAACAAACCTAACTCACTTATTTAGTGAATCCTACTACACTCAATGAAACAGAATGCACATGATAATTCAATGAGTAGAGGTACTCTCATTCGTTCAATGTCACAAGCTTAACGCATTGATTTCATCAAACAAATTGCACACATTTAGTTCATGAGGCAAACTGCATTTGTCAATTCAATGAATACAGCTACTCATTCATTCAATGTCACAAGCTTCACACATTGTCTCAATCAGACTGCACACGTTCACTGCATTAACCAAACTGCATGGGTTAATTGAATGTGTAGAGCTTCTCTCATTCATTCAAATGTGTCAAGCTTTATGGTTTCATTCAATGAAACAAACTGCACTCTTGAGTCATTGAACTAAACTTTAATGATTGATTTAGTGAATCAAACGTTATTCAATGTTTCAATGAAACAAACTTAACACGCTTATTTAGTGAATGAAACTGCACACGTTCATTCAATGCAAGAGGCTGCACTGGTCAATTCAATGAGTAGAACTACTCTCATTCAGTCAATGGGTCAAGATTAACGCTTTCAATCAATGAAACAAACTGCATTCATTGAATCATTGAATCAAACTACAATAATTGATTCAATGAATCAAACCTTATTCCTTGTTTCAATCGAACGAACCTAACTCACTTACTTAGTAAAACTTACTACAATCGTTCATTCAATGAAACAGACTGCACATGATAATTCGTTCATTCGTTCGTTCACTCATTCGTTCAAAGCCACAAGCTTAACGCATTGATTCAAACAAATTGCACACATTTTGCTCATGAAGCAAACTGCATTTGTCAATTTAATGAATACAGCTACTCTCATTCTCTCAATGTCACAATCAAACTGCACACATTCACTCCATCAACCAAACTGTACGTGTTAATTCAATCAGAGAGATTCTCTCATTCATTCAACGTTTCAAGCTCAACGCTTCCATTCAATTCTACAAACTGCATTCATTGAATCCTTGATTATTCGTTGTTTCAATGGAACAGACGTAACTGTGAATCCTACTGCCCTCATTCATTCAATGAACCAGACTGCACATGATAATTCAATGAGTGGAGGTTCTCTCATTCGTTCAAAGCCACGAGCTAAACGCATTGATTCAATCAAACAAACTGCACACATTTAGTCCATGAAACAAACTGCAGCTGTTGATTCAATGAGTGGAGCTCTTCTCTTTCATTCAATGCCTCGTGCTTAACGCTTTACTTCAATGAAACAACCTGCAATTCATTTATTCATTGATTCATATTTCAATCATTGATTGAAAGAAACAAACGTAATTCATTGATTTAATTGTACAAACTTGACTCACTTGTGGAATGAACTGCATTCATGCAATTAATGAATCAAACTGCAAACATTCATTCAATGAGGAACACTGCAAGTCCTATTCCAATGAATCTAGCTTTTGCCATTCATTCAATCAATGAAAGAAACTGCACGCGTTCATTCAATGATATAAACTGCATGCATTTATTAAGTGAAACAGACTGCATGTGTAAATTCAATATGTAAAGCTTTTCTTGTTTATTTAATATCTCGAGACATTCATTCAATGAAACCAACTGCATTCATTCAATCATTGAAACAAACTGCAATCATTGAGTCAATGATTCAAATGTTATTCAATGTTTCAATGAAACAAACTTAACACGCATATTTAGTGAATGAAACTGCACACGTTGAAAGAGGCTGCACTTGTCAATTCAAAGAGTAGAGGTTCTCTCTTTCGTTCAATGCCTCAAGCTTAACGCATTGATTCTATCAAACAAATTGCACACATTGTGTTCATGAAGCAAACTGCATTTGTCAATTCGATGAATACAGCTACGCTCTTTCTCACAATGTCACAAGATTCACACGTTGTCTCATACAAACTGTACACATTCACTCCATGAACCAACCTGTACGTGTTAATTCAATCTGAGAGATTCTCTCATTCATTCAACGTTTCAAACTCAACGGATAAATGGATCCAATCAAACAAACTTAACTCATTAATTCGTGATTAACTCATTAATCAAACTGCACCCATTCATTCAATGAAATGCACTGTATGTCTTTATTAAAAGAGGAGCGCTCCGGCCATTCATTCAATGCACGAGCAAAACGCATTCATTCAATGGAGCAAACAGCACTCATTTATTCAAAGATGCAGACCACGTCTTAATTCAATGAGTAGTGCTTTTCTCATTCATTCAATGGGCCAATCGTAACGCTTTCATTCAACGAAACAAACTGCATTCATTGAATCATTGAATCAAACTACAATCATTGATTCAATGAATCAAACATTATTCCTTGGTACAATGGAACAAACCTATCTCCCTTATTTAGTGAACCAAACTGCATACGTTCAATTCAATGAACGAGGCTGCACTTGTCAATTCAATGAGTAGAGCTACTCTCATTCTTTCAATGGCACTAGATTCCCGCATTGTCTCTAACAAACTGCACACGTTCACAACATGAACCAAACTGCATGTCTTAATTCAATGAGTAGAGCTTCTCTCATTCATTCATTGGGTCAAGCTTAACTCTTTCATTTAAAAAAACAAACTCTTTTCTTGATTGATTGAATCAAACTTTAATGATTGTTTAAATGAAACAAACTTAACACGCTTATTTAGTGAATGAAACTGCACACGTTTATTCAATGAAAGAGGCTACACTTGTCAATTCAAAGACTAGAGGTTCTCTCTTTCGTTCAATACCTCAAGCTTAACGCATTGATTCTATCAAACAAATTGCACACATTTTGTTCATGAAGCAAACTGCATTTGTCAATTTGATGAATACAGCTACTCTCTTTCTCTCAATGTCACAAGATTCACACATTGTCTCAATCAAACTGTACACATTCACTCCATGAACCAAACTGTACGTGTTAATTCAATCAGAGAGATTCTCTCATTCATTCAACGTTTCAAGGTCATCGCTTCCATTCAATTATACAAACTGCATTCATTGAATCATTGAATCTAACTACGATTATTCGTTGTTTCAATGGAACAAATGTAACTGTGAATCCTACTGCACTCATTCATTCAATGAAACAGACTGCACATGATAATTCAATGAGTAGAGGTTCTCTCATTCGTTCAAAACCACAAGCTTAACACATTGATTCAATCAAACAAACTGCACACATTTAGTCCATGAAACAAACTGCACCAGTTGATTCAATGAGTGGAGCTCTTCTCTTTCATTCAATGCCTCGTGCTTAACGCTTTACTTCAATGAAACAACCTGCAATTCATTCATTCATTGATTCATATTTCAATCATTGATTGAAAGAAACAAACGTAATTCATTGATTTAATTGTACAAACTTGACTCACTTGTGGAATGAACTGCATTCATGCAATTAATGAATCAAACTGCAAACATTAATTCAATGAGGCACACTACAAGTCCTATTCCAATGAATCTAGCTTTTGCCATTCATTCAATCAATGAAAGAAACTGCACGCGTTCATTCAATGATACAAACTACATGCATTTATTAAATGAAACAGACTGCATGTGTAAATTCAATAAGTAAAGCTTTTCTTGTTTATTCAATGTCTCGAGCTTAGCTCTTCCATTCAATAAAACCAACTGCATTCATTCAATCATTGAAACAAACTGCAATCATTGAGTCAATGAATCAAACAGTACTAATGGATTCAATCAAACAAACTTAACTCATTCATTCGTGAATCAAACTGCACCCATTGATTCAATGAAATGCACTGTATGTCTTTATTAAAGAGTAGCGCTCCGGCCATTCATTCAATGCACGAGCAAAACGCATTCATTCAATGGAGTAAACTGCACTCATTTATTCAAAGAAACAGACCACGTCTTAATTCAATGAGTAGAGCTTTTCTCATTCATTCAATGGGTCATGCTTAACGCTTTCATTCAATGAAACAAACTGCATTCATTGAATCATTGAATCAAACTACAATCATTGATTCAATGAATCAATCCTTATTCCTTGTTTCAATGGAACAAACCTATCTCCCGTATTTAGTGAACCAAACTGCATACATTCATTCAAAGGAAGAGGCTGCACTTGTCAATTCATTGAAAAGAGCTACTCTCATTCATTCAATGGCACAAGTTTCCCGCATTGTCTCTAACAAACTGCACACGTTCACTACATGAACCAAACTGCCCGTCTTAATTCAATGAGTAGAGCTTCTTTTTCATTCAATGTGTCAGACTCACCGTTTTCATTTAATGAAACAAACTGCATTCATTGAACCATTGAATCAAACTCCAATCATTGATTCAATGAATCAAACCTTATTCCTTGTTTCAATCTTATTCAACTGCATTTGTCAATTCAATGAATACAGCTACTCATTCATTCAATGTCACAAGCTTCACACATTGTCTCAATCAGACTGCACACGTTCACTGCATTAACCAAACTGCACGGGTTAATTGAATGTGTAGAGCTTCTCTCATTCATTCAAATGTGTCAAGCTTTATGCTTTCATTCAATGAAACAAACTGCACTCTTGAGTCATTGAACTAAACTTTAATGATTGATTTAGTGAATCAAATGGTATTCAATGTTTCAATGAAACAAACTTAACACGCTTATTTAGTGAATGAAACTGCACACGTTCATTCAATGCAAGAGGCTGCACTGGTCAATTCAATGAGTAGAACTACTCTCATTCAGTAAATGGGTCAAGATTAATGCTTTCAATCAATGAAACAAACTGCATTCATAGAACATAGAACATAGAACATAGAACATAGAAGAATACAGCGCAGTACAGGCCCTTTGGCCCTCGATGTTGCGCCAATCCAAGCCCACTTAACCTACACTCGTCCACTATCTGCATATGCCTATCCAATGCCCACTTAAATGCCCATAATGAGGGAGAGTCCACCACTGCTACTGGCAGGGCATTCCATGAACTCACAACTCGCTGAGTAAAGAACCTACCCCTAACATCTGTCCTATACCTACCCCCCCCCCCTTAATTTAAAGCTATGCCCCCTTGTAATAGCTGACTCCATACGTGGAAAAAGATTCTCACTGTCGACCCTATCTAAACCCCTCATCATCTTATTCACCTCTATCAAGTCACCCCTAAACCTTCTTTTCTCCAATGAAAACAACCCCAAGTGCCTCAGCCTTTCCTCATACGATTTTTATACCATACCAGGCTACATCCTGGTAAACCTCCTCTGCACCCGTTCCAGTGCCTCCACATCCTTCCTATAGTATGGCGACCAAAACTGCACACAATACTCCAGTTGCGGCCGCACCAGAGTCTTATACAACTGTACTCCGGAACTCAATTCCTCTACCAATAAAAGCCAGTACGCCATATGCCTTCTTCACCGCACTATTTACCTGGGTGGCAACTTTCAAAGATTTGTGTACATGGACACCAAGATCCCTCTGCTCATCCACACGACCAAGTATCCGACCGTTAGCCCAGTACCCCATCTTTTTATTACTCTTACCAAAGTGAATCACCTCATACTTAGCTACATTGAACTCCATTTGCCACCTTTCTGCCCAGTTCTGCAGCGTATCTATATCCCGCTGTAACCTGCCACATCCTTCCTCACTGTCTACAACTCCTCCGACTTTCGTATCATCCGCAAACTTGCTCACCCAATCTTCTAACCCCTCCTCCAGGTCATTTATAAAAATGACAAACAGCAATGGTCCCAAAACAGATCCTTGCGGAACACCGCTAGTGCCGGCACTCCAAGATGAACCTTTGCCATCAACTACTACCCTCTGTCTTCTTCCAGCCAGCCAACTCCTAATCCAAACCTCCAACTCACCCTCAATGCCATACCTCCATACTTTTTGCAGTAGTCTACCATGGGGAACCTTATCAAACGCCTTACTAAAATCCATACACACCACATCTACTGCTTTCCCCTCGTCCACCTCCTTAGTCACCTTCTCAAAGAATTCAATAAGGTTTGTGAGGCTCGACCTCCCCTTCACAAAACCATGCTGACTATCCTTGATCACATTATTCCTATCCAGATGTTCATAAATCCTATCCCTTACAATTCTCTCTAAGATTTTGCCCACAACAGAAGTGAGACTCACCGGCCTATAGTGACTAGGGTTAACCCTACTCCCCTTCTTGAACAAGGGAACCACATTTGCTAGCCTCCAATCTTCTGGCACTACTCCTGTAGACAACGAGGACATAAAAATCAAGGCCAATGGCTCTGCAATCTCCTCCCTTGCTTCCCAGAGAATCCTAGGATAAATGCCATCAGGCCCAGGGGATTTATCTATTTTCACCCTTTCCAGAATTTCCAACACCTGTTCTCTACATACCTCAAAGCCATCCATTCTACTTAATTGTGACTCAGTACTCACATTGACAACAATGTCCTGTTCCTGATTGAATACTGACGAAAAGTATTCATTCAGTGTCTCCCCAATCTCTTCAGCCTCCACACGCAACTTCCCACTACTATCCTTGACGGGACCTATTCCTACCCTAGTCATTCTTTTATTCCTGACATACCTATAGAAAGCCTTAGGGTTTTCCCTAATCCTACCAACTAAGGACCTATCAACAATAATTGATTCAATGAATCAAACCTTATTCCTTGTTTCAATCGAACGAACCTAACTCCCTTACTTAGTAAAACTTACTACAATCGTTCATTCAATGAAACAGACTGCACATGATAATTCGTTCATTCGTTCGTTCACTCATTCGTTCAAAGCCACAAGCTTAACGCATTGATTTCATCAAACAAATTGCACACATTTAGTTCATGAGGCAAACTGCATTTGTCAATTCAATGAATACAGCTACTCATTCATTCAATGTCACAAGCTTCACACATTGTCTCAATCAGACTGCACACGTTCACTGCATTAACCAAACTGCACGGGTTAATTGAATGTGTAGAGCTTCTCTCATTCATTCAAATGTGTCAAGCTTTATGCTTTCATTCAATGAAACAAACTGCAATCTTGAGTCATTGAACTAAACTTTAATGATTGATTCAGTGAATCAAACATTATTCAATGTTTCAACGAAACAAACTTAACACGCTTATTTAGTGAATGAAACTGCACACGTTCATTCAATGCAAGAGGCTGCACGGGTCAATTCAATGAGTAGAACTACTCTCATTCAGTCAATGGGTCAAGATTAACGCTTTCAATCAATGAAACAAACTGCATTCATTGAATCATTGAATCAAACTACAATAATTGATTCAATGAATCAAACCTTATTCCTTGTTTCAATCGAACGAACCTAACTCCCTTACTTAGTAAAACTTACTACAATCGTTCATTCAATGTCACAGACTGCACATGATCATTCGTTCATTCGTTCGTTCACTCATTCGTTCAAAGCCACAAGCTTAACGCATTGATTCAAACAAATTGCACACATTTAGCTCATGAAGCAAACTGCATTTGTCAATTTAATGAATACAGCTACTCTCTTTCTCTCAATGTCACAATCAAACTGCACACATTCACTCCATCAACCAAACTGTACGTGTTAATTCAATCAGAGAGATTCTCTCATTCATTCAACGTTTCAAGCTCAACGCTTCCATTCAATTCTACAAACTGCATTCATTGAATCCTTGATTATTCGTTGTTTCAATGGAACAAATGTAACTGTGAATCCTACTGCACTCATTCATTCAATGAACCAGACTGCACATGATAATTCAATGAGTGGAGGTTCACTCATTCGTTCAAAGCCACGAGCTAAACGCATTGATTCAATCAAACAAACTGCACACATTTAGTCCATGAAACAAACTGCAGCTGTTGATTCAATGAGTGGAGCTCTTCTCTTTCATTCAATGCCTCGTGCTTAACGCTTTACTTCAATGAAACAACCTACATTCATTGATTCATATTTCAATCATTGATTGAAAGAAACAAACGTAATTCATTGATTTAATTGTACAAACTTGACTCACTTGTGGATTTAACTGCATTCATGCAATTAATGAATCAAACTGCAAACATTCATTCAATGAGGAACACTGCAAGTCCTATTCCAATGAATCAAGCTTTTGCCATTCAATCAATGAAAGAAACTGCACGCGTTCATTCAATGATACAAACTGCATGCATTTATTAAATGAAACAGTCTGCACGTGTAAATTCAATAAGTAAAGCTTTTCTTGTTTATTCAATATCTCGAGTCATTCATTCAATGAAACCAACTGCATTCATTCAATCATTGAAACAAACTGCAATCATTGAGTCAATGATTCAAATGTTATTCAATGTTTCAATGAAACAAACTTAACACGCATATTTAGTGAATGAAACTGCACACGTTGAAAGAGGCTGCACTTGTCAATTCAAAGAGTAGAGGTTCTCTCTTTCGTTCAATGCCTCAAGCTTAACGCATTGATTCTATCAAACAAATTGCTCACATTTTGTTCATGAAGCAAACTGCATTTGTCAATTCGATGAATACAGCTACGCTCTTTCTCACAATGTCACAAGATTCACACGTTGTCTCATACAAACTGTACACGTTCACTCCATGAACCAACCTGTACGTGTTAATTCAATCTGAGAGATTCTCTCATTCATTCAACGTTTCAAACTCAACGGATAAATGGATCCAATCAAACAAACTTAACTCATTAATTCGTGATTAACTCATTAATCAAACTGCACCCATTCATTCAATGAAATGCACTGTATGTCTTTATTAAAAGAGTAGCGCTCCGGCCATTCATTCAATGCACGAGCAAAACGCATTCATTCAATGGAGCAAACTGCACTCATTTATTCAAAGATGCAGACCACGTCTTAATTCAATGAGTAGTACTTTTCTCATTCATTCAATGGGCCAATCGTAATGCTTTCATTCAACGAAACAAACTGCATTCATTGAATCATTGAATCAAACTACAATCATTGATTCAATGAATCAAACATTATTCCTTGGTACAATGGAACAAACCTATCTCCCTTATTTAGTGAACCAAACTGCATACGTTCATTCAATGAACGAGGCTGCACTTGTCAATTCAATGAGTAGAGCTACTCTCATTCTTTCAATGGCACTAGATTCCCGCATTGTCTCTAACAAACTGCACACGTTCACTACATGAACCAAACTGCCTGTCTTAATTCAATGAGTAGAGCTTCTCTCATTCATTCATTGGGTCAAGCTTAACTCTTTCATTTAAAAAAACAAACTCTTTTCTTGATTGATTGAATCAAACTTTAATGATTGTTTCAATGAAACAAACTTAACACGCTTATTTAGTGAATGAAACTGCACACGTTTATTCAATGAAAGAGGCTGCACTTGTCAATTCAAAGAGTAGAGATTCTCTCTTTCGTTCAATACCTCAAGCTTAACGCATTGATTCTATCAAACAAATTGCTCACATTTTGTTCATGAAGCAAACTGCATTTGTCAATTCGATGAATACAGCTACGCTCTTTCTCACAATGTCACAAGATTCACACATTGTCTCAATCAAACTGTACACATTCACTCCATGAACCAAACTGTACGTGTTAATTCAATCAGAGAGATTCTCTCATTCATTCAACGTTTCAAGCTCATCGCTTCCATTCAATTATACAAACTGCATTCATTGAATCATTGAATCTAACTACGATTATTCATTGTTTCAATGGAACAAATGTAACTGTGAATCCTCTGCACTCATTCATTCAATGAAACAGACTGCACATGATAATTCAATGAGTAGAGGTTCGCTCATTCGTTCAAAACCACAAGCTTAACACATTGATTCAATCAAACAAACTGCACACATCTAGTCCATGAAACAAACTGCACCAGTTGATTCAATGAGTAGAGCTCTTCTCTTTCATTCAATGCCTCGTGCCTAACACTTTACTTCAATGAAACAACCTGCAATTCATTCATTCATTGATTCATATTTCAATCATTGATTGAAAGAAACAAACGTAATTCATTGATTTAATTATACAAACTTGACTCACTTGTGGATTTAACTGCATTCATGCAATTAATGAATCAAACTGCAAACATTCATTCAATGAGGAACACTGCAAGTCCTATTCCAATGAATCTAGCTTTTGCCATTCATTCAATCAATGAAAGAAACTGCACGCGTTCATTCAATGATACAAACTGCATGCATTTATTAAGTGAAACAGACTGCATGTGTAAATTCAATATGTAAAGCTTTTCTTGTTTATTTAATATCTCGAGACATTCATTCAATGAAACCAACTGCATTCATTCAATCATTGAAACAAACTGCAATCATTGAGTCAATGATTCAAATGTTATTCAATGTTTCAATGAAACAAACTTAACACGCATATTTAGTGAATGAAACTGCACACGTTGAAAGAGGCTGCACTTGTCAATTCAAAGTGTAGAGGTTCTCTCTTTCGTTCAATACCTCAAGCTTAACGCATTGATTCTATCAAACAAATTGCACACATTGTGTTCATGAAGCAAACTGCATTTGTCAATTCGATGAATACAGCTACGCTCTTTCTCTCAATGTCACAAGATTCACACATTGTCTCAATCAAACTGTACACATTCACTCCATGAACCAACCTGTACGTGTTAATTCAATCAGAGAGATTCTGTCATTCATTCAACGTTTCAAGCTCATCGCTTCCATTCAATTATTCAAACTGCATTCATTGAATCATTGAATCTAACTACGATTATTCGTTGTTTCAATGGAACAAATGTAACTGTGAATCCTACTGCACTCATTCATTCAATGAAACAGACTGCACATGATAATTCAATGAGTAGAGATTCTCTCATTCGTTCAAAGCCACAAACTTAACGCATTGATTCAATCAAACAAACTGCACACATTTAGTCCATGAAACAAACTGCACCTGTTGATTCAATGAGTAGAGCTCTTCTCTTTCATTCAATGCCTCGTGCTTAACTCTTTACTTCAATGAAACAACCTACATTCATTCATTCATTGATTCATATTTTAATCATTGATTGAAAGATACAAACGTAATTCATTGATTTAATTGTACAAACTTGACTCACTTGTGGATTTAACTGCATTCATGCTTTTCATGAATCAAACTGCAAACATTCATTCAATGAGGCACACTGCAAGTCCTATTCCAATGAATCTAGCTTTTGCCATTCATTCATTGAAAGAAACTGCACGCGTTCATTCAATGATACAAACTGCATGCATTTATTAATTGAAACAGACTGCACGTGTAATTTCCATAAGTTAAGCTTTCTTGTTTATTCAATGTCTCGAGCTTAGCATGTGGTCTTCTGGAAGGCTCAATGTTGGGACTACAACTTTTCACTTTATTCAATAACAATCTAGCTGAAAGAACTGTGAGCATTCTGGTTAAATTTCCAATGGTACAAAGATAGATAGAGGGACTGGTAGCATTGAGGAGACAGAGAGGCTGCAGAAGGATTTGGACAGATTAGGAGAGTGGGCAAAGAGGTGGCAGATAGGAAAGTGAGAGGTCATGCACTTTGGTAGGAAGAATAGTGGCATGGACTATTTTCTAAATGTGGAGAAAATTCAGAAGTCTGAACTGCGAAGAGACTTGGGAGTTCTTGTCCAGGATTCTCTCAAGGTAAACCTGCAGATTGAGTCAGTAGTTAAGAGGACTTGAATAGAAAACCAGGGATGTCATTCTGAGGCTCTATAAGGTTTGGTAAGACCATATTTGGAGTATTTCCACAGTTTTGGGCCGCATACTGGCCCTGAAGTGTGTTCAGAGGAGGTTCATGAGAATGGTCCCAGGAATGAAAAGCTTAACATATGAGGAACGTTTTAAGACTCTGGGTTTATTCTCAATGAAATTTAGAAGGATGTGGAGAAGATCTAATTGAAACACATAGAATACTGAAAGAGAATGTGAGGACTGCAGATGCTGGAAATCAGAGCTGAAAATGTGTTCATGAAAAAGCGCAACAGGTCAGGCAGCATTCAAGGAGCAGGAGAATCGACGTTTCGGGCATGAGCCCTTCTTCAGGAATCTTTTCTTTTTCAGGACATTTTCAGCTAGAATACTGAAGGACCGTGACAGATTGGATGTTGGGAAGATATTTCCATTGGTAGTACAGACATTTGAGAACGGACATAAGGAGAAATCTCGTCAGCAAAAGAGTGGTGAATCTGTGAAATTCACTGCCACAGAAGGTTGTGGAGGCCAAGTCTGTGCATTTAAGACTGAGATAGATAGGTTCTTGAGTATCAAGGGGACCAAAGGTGACAGGGAGAAAGCAGGAGACTGAGATTGAGAAACTTATTAGCCATGATTCAATGGTGGAGCAGATTCAATGGGCTGAATGGCATAATTTCTGCCCTTATGTTATATGGTCTTACTTATTGACGCCTTGTTTTCTCACTGCGTGTTCGTGACAGAATCATAGACAAAGGCACATATTTTATCACTGTGTGTGTGAATGTGGGAATCACAGAATCAGATCCTTGTTTTATCACGGTGTGTGTTAGTGAGGGAATCACAGACACAGATCCTTGTTTTATCACTGTGTGTGTTAGTGAGTGAATCACAGACACAGATCCTTGTTTTATCACTATGTGTGTTAGTGAGGGAATCACAGACACAGATCCTTGTTTTATCGCTGTGTGTGTGTGCGCGAGGTAATCACAGACAAAGATCCTTGTTTTGTCACTGTGTTAGTGAGGGATTACCAGACACAGATCCTTATTTTATCACTGTCTGTGTGTGAGGGAATCACAGACTCAGATCCTTGTTTTATTGCTGTGTGTGTTAGTGCAGGAATCATTGACACAGATCCTTGTCTGTCACTGTGTGTTAGTGAGGGAATCACAGAACCAGATCTTTGTTTTATCTGTGCGTGTGTGTGTGAGTGAGGGAATAATAGACACTGATCCTTGTTTTTATCACTGTGTGTATTAGTGAGGGAATCACAGACCCAGCTGCTTGTATCATCACTGTGTATGTCAGTGAAGGAATCACACATACAGTTCCTTCTTTTATCACTGTGTGTGAGCGAGTGAATCACAGACACAGATCCTTGTTTTATCACTGTGTGTGAGTGAGGGAATGATAGACACAGTTCCTTGTTTTATCACTGTGTGTTAGTGAGAGAATCAGAGACCCTCCTGCTTGTTTTATCGCTGTGTATGTGTGTGAGGGAGTCACAGACAAAGATCCTTGTTTTTTCAGTGTGTGTGAGTGAGGGAATCATAGACACAGATCCTTGTTTTATCAGTGTGTGTAAGTGAGGGAATCATAGACACAGATCCTTGTTTTATCACTTTATCTGTGAGTGAATGAGGGAATCACAGACACAGGTATTTGTTCTATCACTGTGTGTGTGAGCGAGTGAATCAGAGACCCTCCTGCTTGTTTTATCGCTGTGTGTGTGTGAGTGACTCACAGACACGGATCCTTGTTTTATCACTGTGTTTCTGAATGAGGGAATCACAGATACAGATCCTTGTTCTATCACTGTGTGTGTGAGTTGGGGAATCACAGACAAGATTCTTGTTTTAACACTGTGTGTGAGAGTGACGGATTACACACACAGATCCTTGTTTTATCACTCACTATGAGTGAAGGAATCACAGACACATATCCTTGTTTTCCACTGTCTCTGTGTTAGTGAGAGAATCACGGACACAGATCCTTGCTTTATCACCGTGTGCATGACTGAGTGCACAGAGACACGTATCGTTGTTATATCGCTGTGTGTGTGTTTGTGTGTGTGTGTGTGTGAATCACAGACACAAATCCTAGTTTTTTCAGTGGTGTGAGGCAGGGAATCACAGACACAGATCATTGTTTTATCACTGTGTGTGTGAGTGAGTGAAGGAATCATAGACACAGATCCTTGTTTTATCAATGGGTGTGGAGTGTGGGAATCACAGACAGAGATCCTTGTTTTATCACTGTGTGTGTTAGTGAGAGAATCAGAGACCCTCCTGCTTGTTTTATCGCTGTGTGTGTGTGAGGGAATCACGAACACAGATCCTTGTTTTATCACTGTGTGTGAGTGAGGGAATCATAGACACAGATCCTTGTTTTATCACTGTGTGTGAATGAGGGAATTATAGACACAGATCCTTGTTTTATCACAATGTGCGTGTGTTAGTGAGGGGATCACAGAGACTGGTCCATGTTTTATCACTGCGCGTGTGAGTGAGACACAGATCCAGATCCATGTTTATCACTGTGTGTGTTCGTGAGTGAGGGAATCATAGACACAGATCCTTGTTTTACCAGTGGGTGTGGAGTGTGGGAATCACAGACAGAGATCCTTGTTTAATCACTGTGTGCGTGAGTGAGGGGATCTTGGACACAGATCCTTCGTTTATCAATCTGTGTGGTAGTGCGGGAATCACAGAACCAGATCCTTGTTTTATCTGTGCGTGTGTGTGAGTGAGGGAATCATAGACACTGATCCTTGTTTTTATCACGGTGTGTATTAGTGAGGGAATCACAGACCCAGCGGCTTGTTTTATCACTGTGTATGTTAGTGAAGGAAAAACACATACAGATCCTTGTTTTATCACTGTGTGTGTGAGTAAGTGAATCATAGACACATATCCTTGTTTTATCACTGTGTGTATTAGTGAAGGAATCACACATACAGATCCTTGTTTTATCACTGTGTGTGTGAGCGAGTGAATCAGAGACCCTCCTGCTTGTTTTATCGCTGTGTGTGTGAGTGAATCACAGACACGGATACTTGTTTTATCACTGTGTTTCTGAATGAGGGAATCACAGACACAGATCCTTGTTCTATCACTGTGTGTGTGAGTTGGGGAATCACAGACAAGATCCTTGTTTTAACACTGTGTGTGAGAGTGAGGGATCACACACACAGATCCTTGTTTTATCACTCACTATGAGTGAAGGAATCACAGATACATATCCTTGTTTTCCACTGTCTCTGTGTTAGTGAGAGAATCACGGACACAGATCCTTGCTTTATCACCGTGTGCATGACTGAGTGCACAGAGACACGTATCGTTGTTATATCGCTGTGTGTGTGTTTGTGTGTGTGTGTGTGAATCACAGACACAGATCCTAGTTTTTTCAGTGGTGTGAGTGAAGGAATCATACGCAGAGACAGATCCTTGTTTTATCACTGTGTGTGCGGGTGAGTGAATCATAGACACAGATCCTTGTATTATCACTGTATGTGTTGGTGAGGGTATGACAGACCCAGATCCGTGCTTTATCTCTGCATATGTTAGTGAGGGAATCACAGACACAGATCATTGTTTTATCACTCTGTGTGTGTGTGAGTGAGGGTATCCCAGTCGCAGACCCTTGTTTTATCACTATGTTTGTGAGTGAGGAAATCACAGATGAAGACAGGTGTTTTCTCACTGTGTGTGTGTGAGGGAATCTCAGACTCAGTTCCTTGTTTTATCACTGTGTGTGTTGGTGAGGGAATCACAGACACAGATCCTTGTTTTATCACTGTGCATGTTAGTGAGGGAATCACAGACTCAGATCCTTGTTTTATCACTGTGTGTGTTGGTGAGGGAATCACAGACACAGATCCTTGTTTTCTCACTGTGTGTGTTGGTGAGGGAATCACTGACACAGATCCTTGTTTTATCTCTGTGTGTGTGTGAGTGAGGGCATTATAGATGCAGATCCTTATTTTATCACTGTGTGTGAGTGAGGGAATCACAGTAAGCGGTCCTTGTGTGTGTATCACAGACACAGATCGTTGTTTTATCAATGTGTGTGTTAGTGAGGGAATCACAGTCACAGATCCTAGTTTTATCAATGTGTGTGTGTGTGTCACAGACACAGATCCACCTTTTATCACCGTGTGTGTTGGTGAGGGAATCACAGACACAGATCTACCTTTTATCACTGTGTGTGTGTGAGATATGATTCGGTGGTCCAGGACATTCAGCCTCGGACCTTCGGGTGACCATCCTCCAAGGTGGACTTCGGGACAGGCAGCAGAGTAAAGTGGCTGAGCAGAGGCTGATAGCTAAGTTCGGTACCCATAGGGAGGGCCTCAACTGGGACCTTGGGTTCATGTCACATTACGGACACAGATACACACAGACGCGCACACAGACACCCATACACAACGTTATAGAAACACAGACTCCCACACATGCACCCCCTCACAGATTTAAGACACTCTGCACTCACTACACACACACACACACACACACACACACTTTCTCACACTCACAACCCCCACCCCAGACAGACACACACACAGACAAAGACCCACATGCACACATATATATTGTGTGTGGTGAATTTTATTTGGTACTTTCAAAGTTACATTGCACTTTGCTCAAAAACCACATAGATTCATGTCGGACTCTGAGCTCGAAAACTGCATGAATTTATGTAAAGCTCTGTTATTTAACTTTTTAGATTGGAATCGATCTAAACATCAGGTCATAGACAGAGAACACAGGGGGCTAACACCTTCAACATATTGTCTCGCTATCACCATTGTTAATAGCTAACCCGAGAATGCAACTTTAAAATAAAGGGTTTTGTGATTTACACAAGAAAGAAGTGAAACTATCACTGTATTCTAACAGATGAAAGGCTTTACAGACAATCAATTCTTCAATGTATAATTTCAGTTACATCACACTGCAAATTTTTGCTCTATATTTGTGGGCGGCACGGTGGCACAGTGGTTAGCACTGCTGCCTCACAGCGCCAGAGACCCGGGTTCAATTCCCGTCTCAGGCGACCGACTGTGTGGAGTTTGCACGTTCTCCCCGTGTCTGCGTGGGTTTTCTCCGGGTGCTCCGGTTTCCTCCCACACTCCAAAAATGTGCAGGTTAGGTGAATTGGCCACGCTAAATTGCCTGTAGTGTTAGGTGCAGGGGTAGATGTGGGGGAATGGGTCTGGGTGGGTGCGCTTCGGCGGGTCGGTGTGGACTTGTTGGGCCGAAGGGCCTGTTTCCACACTGTAAGTAATCTAATCTAATCTAATCTAATTCTGTGTTACGATCGAGCCCTCCACAATCACCTGATGAAGGAGCGTCGCTCCGAAAGCTAGTGTGCTTCCAATTAAACCTGTTGGACTATAACCTGGTGTTGTGTGATTTTTAACTTTGTGTGTGAGATAGAGAGATAGTGTGGGAATCACAGACAAGATCCTTGTTTTAACACTGTGAGGGATCACACACACAGATCCTTGTTTTATCACTCACTATGAGTGAAGGAATCACAGACACATATCCTTGTTTTCCACTGTCTCTGTGTTAGTGAGAGAATCACGGACGCAGATCCTTGCTTTATCACCGTGTGCATGACTGAGTGCACAGAGACACGTATCGTTGTTATATCGCTGTGTGTGTGTTTGTGTGTGAATCACAGACACAGATCCTTGTTTTTTCAGTGGTGTGAGTGAAGGAATCATACGCAGAGACAGATCCTTGTTTTATCACTGTGTGTGTGTGTTAGTGAGGGGATCACAGACACAGGTTCATGTTTTATCACAATGTGCGTGTGTTAGTGAGGGGATCACAGACACAGGTCCATGTTTTATCACTGCGCGTGTGAGTGAGACACAGATCCAGATCCATGTTTATCACTGTGTGTGTTCGTGAGTGAGGGAATCATAGACACAGATCCTTGTTTTACCAGTGGGTGTGGAGTGTGGGAATCACAGACAGAGATCCTTGTTTAATCACTGTGTGCGTGAGTGAGGGAATCTTAGACACAGATCCTTCGTTTATCAACCTGTGTGGTAGTGCGGGAATCACAGAACCAGATCCTTGTTTTATCTGTGCGTGTGTGTGAGTGAGGGAATCATAGACACTGATCCTTGTTTTTATCACGGTGTGTATTAGTGAGGGAATCACAGACCCAGCGGCTTGTTTTATCACTGTGTATGTTAGTGAAGGAAAAACACATACAGATCCTTGTTTTATCACTGTGTGTGTGAGTAAGTGAATCATAGACACATATCCTTGTTTTATCACTGTGTGTATTAGTGAAGGAATCACACATACAGATCCTTGTTTTATCACTGTGTGTGTGAGCGAGTGAATCAGAGACCCTCCTGCTTGTTTTATCGCTGTGTGTGTGAGTGAATCACAGACACGGATACTTGTTTTATCACTGTGTTTCTGAATGAGGGAATCACAGACACAGATCCTTGTTCTATCACTGTGTGTGTGAGTTGGGGAATCACAGACACAGATCCTTGTTTTATCACTCACCATGAGTGAAGGAATCACAGACACATATCCTTGTTTTCCACTGTCTCTGTGTTAATGAGAGAATCACGGACACAGATCCTTGCTTTATCACCGTGTGCATGACTGAGTGCACAGAGACACGTATCGTTGTTTTATCGCTGTGTGTGTGTTTGTGTGTGTGTGTGTGTGAATCACAGACACAGATCCTAGTTTTTTCAGTGGTGTGAGTGAAGGAATCATACGCAGAGACAGATCCTTGTATTATCACTGTGTGTGTGGGTGAGTGAATCATAGACACAGATCCTTGTATTATCACTGTATGTGTTGGTGAGGGTATGACAGACCCAGATCCGTGCTTTATCACTGCATATGTTAGTGAGGGAATCACAGACACAGATCATTGTTTTATCACTCTGTGTGTGTGTGTGAGTGAGGGTATCCCAGTCGCAGATCCTTGTTTTATCACTATGTTTGTGAGTGAGGGAATCACAGATGAAGACAGGTGTTTTCTCACTGTGTGTGTGTGAGGGAATCTCAGACTCAGTTCCTTGTACTATCACTGTGCATGTTAGTGAGGGAATCACAGACTTAGATCCTTGTTTTATCACTGTGTGTGTTGGTGAGGGAATCACAGACACAGATCCTTGTTTTATCTCTGTGTGTGTGAGGGCATTATAGATGCAGATCCTTATTTTATCACTGCGTGTGAGTGAGGGAATCACAGTCAGCGGTCCTTGTGTGTGTATCACAGACACAGATCGTTGTTTTATCACTGTGTGTGTTGGTGAGGGAATCACAGACACAGATGCTTGCTTTTTCACTGTGTGTGTTGGTGAGGGAATCACAGACACAGATCCTTGTTTTATCTCTGTGTGTGTGAGTGAGGGCATTATAGATGCAGATCCTTATTTTATCACTGTGTGTGAGTGAGGGAATCACAGTCAGCGGTCCTTGTGTGTGTATCACAGACACAGATCGTTGTTTTATCAATGTGTGTGTTAGTGAGGGATTCACAGTCACAGATCCTTGTTTTATCAATGTGTGTATCACAGACACAGATCCACTTTTTATCACCATGTGTATTGGTGAGGGAATCACAGACACAGATCCACCTTTTATCACTGTGTGTGTGAGTGAGAAATGATTCGGTGGTCCAGGACATTCAGCCTCGGACCTTCGGGTGACCATCCTCCAAGGTGGACTTTGGGACAGGCAGCAGAGTAAAGTGGCTGAGCAGAGGCTGATAGCTAAGTTTGGTACCCATAAGGAGGGCTTCAACCGGGACCTTGGGTTCATGTCACATTACGGACACAGATACACACAGACGCGCACACAGACACCCACACACACAACCTTATAGACACACAGACTCCCACACATGCACCCCCTCACAGACTTAAGACACTCTGCACTCACTACACACGCACACACACACTTTCTCACACTCACAACCCCCACCCCAGACAGACACACACACACAGACAAAGACCCACATGCACACATATATATTGTGTGTGGTAAACTTTTTTTGGTACTTTCAAAGTTACATTGCACTTTGCTCAAAAACCACATAGATTCATGTCGAACTCTGAGCTCAAAAACTGCATGAATTTATGTAAAACTCTGTTATTTAACTTTTTAGATTGGAATCGATCTAAACATCAGGTCATAGACAGAGAACACAGGGGGCTAACACCTTCGACACATTGTCCAGCTATCACCATTGTTAATAGCTAACCCGAGAATGCAACTTTAAAATAAAGGGTTTTGTGATTTACACATGAAAGAAGTGAAACTATCACTGTATTCTAACAGATGAAAGGCTTAACAGACAATCAATTCTTCAATGTATAATTTCAGTTACATCACACTGCAAATTTTGGCTCTATATTCTGTGTTACGATCGAGCCCTCCACAATCACCTGATGAAGGAGCGTCGCTCCGAAAGCTAGTGTGCTTCCAATTAAACCTGTTGGACTATAACCTGGTGTTGTGTGATTTTTAACTTTGTGTGTGAGATAGTGTGGGAATCACAGACTCAGATCCTTGTTTTATCAGTGTGAGTGCGAGTTGGGGAATCACAAACAAGATCCTTGTTTTAACACTGTGTGTGAGAGTGAGGGATCACACACACAGATCCTTGTTTTATCACTCACTATGAGTGAAGGAATCATATCCTTGTTTTCCACTGTCTCTGTGTTAGTGAGAGAATCACGGACACAGATCCTTGCTTTATCACCGTGTGCATGACTGAGTGCACAGAGACACGTATCGTTGTTATATTGCTGTGTGTGTGTGTGTGTGTGAATCACAGACACAGATCCTTGTTTTTTCAGTGGTGTGAGTGAAGGAATCATACGCAGAGACAGATCCTTGTTTTATCACTGTGTGTGTGTGGGTGAGTGAATCATAGACACAGATCCTTGTATTATCACTGTATGTGTTGGTGATGATATGACAGACGCAGATCCGTGCTTTATCTCTGCGTATGTTAGTGAGGGAATCACAGACACAGATCCTTGTTTTATCTCTGTGTGTGTGTGAGTGAGGGCAATATAGATGCAGATCCTTATTTTATCACTGTGTGTGAGTGAGGGAATCACAGTCAGCGGTCCTTGTGTGTGTATCACAGACACAGATCGTTGTTTTATCAATGTGTGTGTGTGAGAGGGAATGACAGACACAGATCCTTGTTTTACCACTGTGTGTGTTCGTGAGGGAATCACAGGTTCAGACAGTTGTTTTATCACTGTGAGTGTTAGTGAGGGAATCACTGATGCAGATCCTTGTTTAATCAATGTGTGTGTGTGAGAGAGAGAGAATTGCAGACACAGATCCCGGTTTTATTGCGGTGTGTGAGTGATGGAATCAGAGGCACAGACCCTTGTTTCACCACGTGTAGGAATCATAGACGCAGATCCTTGTTTTATCAAATTTTGCGTGAGTGAGGGAATCATAGACGCAGATCCTTGTTTTATCACTGTGTGTGTTAGTGAGGGAATCACAGACACAGATCCTTGTTTAATCAATGTGTGTGTGTGTGAGGGAATCGCAGACACAGATCCCAGTTTTATTGCTTTGTGTGAGTGAAGGAATCCCAGACACACATCCTTGTTTTATCACTGGGTGTGTTAGTGAGGGAATCCCAGACACACATCCTTGTTTTATCACTGTGTGTGTGAGTGAGGGAATTACAGATGCAGATCCTTGTTTTTTCACTGTGTCTGTGTGAGGGAATGTCCGACCCAGTTCCTTATACTATCACTGTTTGTTAGTGAGGGAATCACAGACACAGATCCTTGTTTTATCACTGTGTGTGTGAGTGAGGGAAGCACAGAAACAGATATCTTGTTTTACACTGTGTATGTTAGTCGGGGAATCACAGACGCAGATCCTTGTTTTATCCCTGTGTGTGTTAGTGAAGGAATCACAGGCACAGATCCTTGTTTTATCACTGTGTGTGTTAGTGAGGGAATCCCAGACACAGATCCTTGATTCATCAATGTGTGTGTGTGTGTGAGAGAGAGAGAGAGAGAGAGAGAGAGAGAATTGCAGACACAGATCCCGGTTTTATTGCTGTGCGTGAGTGAGGGAATCCCAGACCTAAGGTCCTTGTTCTATCACTGTGTGTGTGAGTCTCAGAATCATAGGCACAAACCCTTGTTTCACCACTGTGTATGTTAGTGTGGGAATCATAGATGTAGATCCTTGTTTTATCACTGTCTGTGTGTGAGGGAATCACTGACACAGATCCTTGCTTATTACTGTGTGTGTTAGTGAAGGAATCACAGACTCAGATCCTTGTTTTATCACTGTGTGTGTTGGTGAGGGAATCACAGACACAGATCCTTGTTTTATATCTGTGTGTGTGAGGGCATTATAGATGCAGATCCTTATTTTATCACTGCGTGTGAGTGAGGGAATCACAGTCAGCGGTCCTTGTGTGTGTATCACAGAGACTGATCGTTGTTTTATCACTGTGTGTGTTGGTGAGGGAATCACAGACACAGATCCTTGCTTTTTCACTGTGTGTGTTGGTGAGGGAATCACAGACACAGATCCTTGTTTTATCTCTGTGTGTGTGAGGGCATTATAGATGCAGATCCTTATTTTATCACTGCGTGTGAGTGAGGGAATCACAGTCAGCGGTCCTTGTGTGTGTATCACAGACACAGATCCACCTTTTATCATCATGTGTGTTGGTGAGGGAATCACAGACACAGATCCACCTTTTATCACTGTGTGTGTGTGTGAGATATGATTCGGTGGTCCAGGACATTCAGCCTCGGACCTTCGGGTGACCATCCTCCAAGGTGGACTTTGGGACAGGCAGCAGAGTAAAGTGGCTGAGCAGAGGCTGATAGCTAAGTTTGGTACCCATAAGGAGGGCCTCAACCGGGACCTTGGGTTCATGTCACATTACGGACACAGATACACACAGACGCGCACACAGACACCCACACACACAACCTTATAGACACACAGACTCCCACACATGCACCCCCTCACAGACTTAAGACACTCTGCACTCACTACACACGCACACACACACTTTCTCACACTCACAACCCCCACCCCAGACAGACACACACACACAGACAAAGACCCACATGCACACATATATATTGTGTGTGGTAAACTTTTTTTGGTACTTTCAAAGTTACATTGCACTTTGCTCAAAAACCACATAGATTCATGTCGAACTCTGAGCTCAAAAACTGCATGAATTTATGTAAAACTCTGTTATTTAACTTTTTAGATTGGAATCGATCTAAACATCAGGTCATAGACAGAGAACACAGGGGGCTAACACCTTCGACACATTGTCCAGCTATCACCATTGTTAATAGCTAACCCGAGAATGCAACTTTAAAATAAAGGGTTTTGTGATTTACACATGAAAGAAGTGAAACTATCACTGTATTCTAACAGATGAAAGGCTTAACAGACAATCAATTCTTCAATGTATAATTTCAGTTACATCACACTGCAAATTTTGGCTCTATATTCTGTTACGATCGAGCCCTCCACAATCACCTGATGAAGGAGCGTCGCTCCGAAAGCTAGTGTGCTTCCAATTAAACCTGTTGGACTATAACCTGGTGTTGTGTGATTTTTAACTTTGTGTGTGAGATAGTGTGGGAATCACAGACTCAGATCCTTGTTTTATCAGTGTGAGTGCGAGTTGGGGAATCACAAACAAGATCCTTGTTTTAACACTGTGTGTGAGAGTGAGGGATCACACACACAGATCCTTGTTTTATCACTCACTATGAGTGAAGGAATCATATCCTTGTTTTCCACTGTCTCTGTGTTAGTGAGAGAATCACGGACACAGATCCTTGCTTTATCACCGTGTGCATGACTGAGTGCACAGAGACACGTATCGTTGTTATATCGCTGTGTGTGTGTGTGTGTGAATCACAGACACAGATCCTTGTTTTTTCAGTGGTGTGAGTGAAGGAATCATACGCAGAGACAGATCCTTGTTTTATCACTGTGTGTGTGTGGGTGAGTGAATCATAGACACAGATCCTTGTATTATCACTGTATGTGTTGGTGATGATATGACAGACGCAGATCCGTGCTTTATCACTGCGTATGTTAGTGAGGGAATCACAGATACAGATCATTGTTTTATCATTGTGTGTGTGTGTGTGTGGGAATCCCAGTCGCAGATCCTTGTTTTGTCACTATGTTTGTGAGTGAGGGAATCACAGATGAAGACAGGTGTTTTCTCACTGTGTGTGTGTGAGGGAATATCAGGAGCAGATCCTTGTTTTATCACTGTGTGTGAGTGATGGAATCTCAGGAGCAGATCCTTGTTTTATCACTGTGCATGTTAGTGAGTGAATTACAGACTCAGATCCTTGTTTTATCACTGTGTGTTGGTGAGGGAATCACAGACACAGATCCTTGTTTTATCACTGTGTGTGTTGGTGAGGGAATCACAGACACAGATCCTTGTTTTATCTCTGTGTGTGTGTGAGTGAGGGAAATATAGATGCAGATCCTTATTTTATCACTGTGTGTGAGTGAGGGAATCACAGTCAGCGGTCCTTGTGTGTGTATCACAGACACAGATCGTTGTTTTATCAATGTGTGTGTGTGAGAGGGAATGACAGACACAGATCCTTGTTTTACCACTGTGTGTGTTCGTGACGGAATCACAGGTTCAGACAGTTGTTTTATCACTGTGTGTGTTAGTGAGGGAATCACTGATGCAGATCCTTGTTTAATCAATGTGTGTGTGTGTGAGAGAGAGAATTGCAGACACAGATCCCGGTTTTATTGCGGTGTGTGAGTGATGGAATCAGAGGCACAGACCCTTGTTTCACCACGTGTAGGAATCATAGACGCAGATCCTTGTTTTATCAAATTTTGCGTGAGTGAGGGAATCATAGACGCAGATCCTTGTTTTATCACTGTGTGTGTTAGTGAGGGAATCACAGACACAGATCCTTGTTTAATCAATGTGTGTGTGTGTGAGGGAATCGCAGACACAGATCCCAGTTTTATTGCTTTGTGTGAGTGAAGGAATCCCAGACACACATCCTTGTTTTTTCACTGTGTCTGTGTGAGGGAATGTCCGACCCAGTTCCTTATACTATCACTGTTTGTTAGTGAGGGAATCACAGACACAGATCCTTGTTTTATCACTGTGTGTGTGAGTGAGGGAAGCACAGAAACAGATATCTTGTTTTACACTGTGTATGTTAGTCGGGGAATCACAGACGCAGATCCTTGTTTTATCCCTGTGTGTGTTAGTGAAGGAATCACAGGCACAGATCCTTGTTTTATCACTGTGTGTGTTAGTGAGGGAATCCCAGACACAGATCCTTGATTCATCAATGTATGTGTGTGTGTGTGTGAGAGAGAGAGAGAGAGAGAGAGAGAGAATTGCAGACACAGATCCCGGTTTTATTGCTGTGCGTGAGTGAGGGAATCCCAGACCTAAAGTCCTTGTTCTATCACTGTGTGTGTGAGTCTCGGAATCATAGGCACAAACCCTTGTTTCACCACTGTGTATGTTAGTGTGGGAATCATAGATGTAGATCCTTGTTTTATCACTGTCTGTGTGTGAGGGAATCACTGACAAAGATCCTTGTTTATTACTGTGTGTGTTAGTGAAGGAATCACAGACACAGATCCTTGTTTTATCACTGTGTGTGAGTGAGGGAATCATAGACACAGATCCTTGTTTAATCAATAAGTGTGTGTGTCTGCATGTGTGTGAGAGAATCGCAGACACAGATCCCGGCTTCATTGCTGTGTGTGAGTGAGGGAATCCCAGACCCCAGGTCCTTGTTTTATCAGTGTGTGTGTGAGTGACCGAATCATAGGCACAAACCCTTGTTTCACCACTGTGTATGTTAGTGTGGGAATCATAGACGCAGATCCTTGTTTCACCACGTGTATGTTAGTGTGGGAATTATAGACGCAGATCTTTGTTTTATCAAATTTTGTGTGAGTGAGGGAATCATAGACGCAGATCTTTGTTTTATCACTGTGTGTGAGAGTGAGGGAATCACCGACACAGATCCTTGTTTTATCACTGTGTGTGTTGGTGAGGGAATCACAGACACAGATCCTTGTTTTATCTCTGTGTGTGTGTGAGTGAGGGCATATTAGATGCAGATCCTTATTTTATCACTGTGTGAGTGAGGGAATCATAGTCAGCGGTCCTTGTGTGTGTATCACAGACACAGATCGTTGTTTTATCAATGTGTGTGTTCGTGAGGGAATCACAGGTTCAGACAGTTGTTTTATCAATGTGTGTGTGTGAGATGGAATGACAGACACAGATCCTTGTTTTACCACTGTGTGTGTTCGTGAGGGAATCACAGGTTCAGACAGTTGTTTTATCAATGTGTGTGTGTGAGAGAGAATTGCAGATACAGATCCCGGTTTTATTGCTGTGTGTGAGTGATGGAATCAGAGGCACAGACCCTTGTTTCACCACGTGTGGGAATCATAGACGCAGATCCCTGTTTTATCAAATTTTGCGTGAGTGAGGGAATCATAGACGCAGATCCTTGTTTTATCACTGTGTGTGAGAGTGAGGGAATCATAGACACAGATTTGTTTTTTCACTGTGTGTGTTAGTGAGGGAATCACAGACACAGATCCTTGTTTAATCAATGAGTGTGTGTGTGTGAGGGAATCGCAGACACAGATCCCAGTTTTATTGCTTTGTGTGAGTGAAGGAATCCCAGACACACATCCTTGTTTTATCACTGTGTGTGTGAGTGAGGGAATTACAGATGCAGATCCTTGTTTTTTCACTGTGTCTGTGTGAGGGAATGTCCGACCCAGTTCCTTGTACTATCACTGTTTGTTAGTGAGGGAATCACAGACACAGATCCTTGTTTTATCACCGTGTGTGTGAGTGAGGGAAGCACAGAAACAGATCCTTGTTTTACACTGTGTATGTTAGTCGGGGAATCACAGACACAGATCCTTGTTTTATCCCTGTGTGTGTTAGTGAAGGAATCACAGGCACAGATCCTTGTTTTATCACTGTGTGTGTTAGTGAGGGAATCCCAGACACAGATCCTTGATTCATCAATGTGTGTGTGTGTGTGTGTGTGAGAGAGAGAGAGTTGCAGACACAGATCCCGGTTTTATTGCTGTGTGTGAGTGAGGGAATCCCAGACCCCAGGTCCTTGTTTTATCACTGTGTGTGTGAGTGATCGAATCATAGGCACAAACCCTTGTTTCACCACTGTGTATGTTAGTGTGGGAATCATAGACGCAGATCCTTGTTTCACCACGTGTATGTTAGTGTGGAAATTATAGACGCAGATCTTTGTTTTATCAAATTTTGTGTGAGTGAGGGAATCATAGACGCAGATCTTTGTTTTATCACTGTGTGTGAGAGTGAGGGAATCATAGACACAGATCCTTGTTTAGGCAATGAGTGTGTGTGTGAGAAGGAATCGCAGACACAGATCCCAGTTTTATTGCTTTGTGTGAGTGAAGGAATCCCAGACGCAGTTCCTTGTTTTATCACTGTGTGTGTGAGTGAGGGAATCACAGAAACAGATCCTTGTTTTATCAGTGTGTGTGTGAGTGAGGGAATTACAGACGCAGGTCCTTGTTTTTTCACTGTGTCTGTGTGAGGGAATGTCCGACCCAGTTCCTTGTACTATCACTGTTTGTTAGTGAGGGAATCACAGGTTCAGACAGTTGTTTTATCACTGTGAGGGTGAGTGAGGGAATCACAGACCCAGCCGCTTTTTATACTTGGAGGGAGTGTGTGTGAGGGAGGGAAGCATTGTCACAGATCCTTGTTTTACCACTGTGCATGTTAGTGAGGGAATCATAGACACAGATCCTTGTTTTATCACTTTGTGTGTTAGTGAGGGAATCACTGATGCAGATCCTTGTTTATCACAGTGTGTGAGAGGGAATGACCGACACAGATCCTTGTTTTATCACTGTGTGTGTGACTGAGAGAATCACCGACACACATCCTTCTTTTATCCCTGTGTGTGTGAGGGAATCACAGACACAGATCCTACTTTTATCAGTGTGTGTCTGTGTGTGTGCGCGGGAATCACAGACATAGATCCCTGTTTTATCACTGTGTGTGTTAGTGAAGGAATCACAGACACAGATCCTTGTTTTATCACGGTGTGTGTTAGTGACGGAATCATAGACACAGATCGTTGTTTTATCACTGTGTGTGTGTGTGAGGGAATCAGTCACGGATCCTTGTTTTATCAATGTGTGTGTCTGTGTATCACAGACACAGATCCACCTTTTATCACTGTGTGTGTTGGTGAGGGAATCACAGACACAGATCCACCTTTTATCACTGTGTGTGTGTGAGATATGATTCGGTGGTCCAGGACATTCAGCCTCGGACCTTCGGGTGACCATCCTCCAAGGTGGACTTCGGGACAGGCAGCAGAGTAAAGTGGCTGAGCAGAGGCTGATAGCTAAGTTCGGTACCCATAGGGAGGGCCTCAGCCGGGACCTTGGGTTCATGTCACATTACGGACACAGATACACACAGACGCGCACACAGACACCCACACACAGCAACATGACCTCCCAATTCATTTAGCCAAAGCACTGACCAACAAAGGCAAGCATACCAAATGCCTTCTACACTATTCTGTCTAACTGTAATTCAATTTTCAAGGAACTATGAACCTGCAATCCGAGGTCTCTTTGTTCTGCAACACTCCCCAGGACCTTTCCATTAAGTGCTCTGACTTGCATTTCCAAAATTCAGCACCTCACATTTTTCTAGATTAAGCACTATTAGCCACTACTCTGCCCAACAGCCCATCTGATCCCATTGTACTGAGACGTAAACCTTCCTTGTTGTCCACTACACTATCAATTTTGGTATCATTTGCAAACTTACGAACTACTAGTTGATGAGGGTCGAGTGGTGGATGTTGTGTATGTGGCCTTCAGCATGGCATTTGATAAGTTTCCCCATGGTAGGCTCTTTCAGATAGTCAGGAGGAATGGGATAAAGGGAGATTTAGCTGTCTGGATACAAAATTGGCTGGTCGACAGAAGACAGCGTGTGGTAGTGGAAGGAAAGTATTCTGCCTGGAGGTCTTAGTAATTTTTATTAATGACATGGATGAGGAGATTGAAGGATGGGTCATCAAGTTTGCAGACGGTACAAGGGTTAGAGGTGTCGTTGACTGTTGTAGGCTGCAGCGTGACATTGACAGGATGCAGGGATGGGTGGAGAGGTGGCAGGTGGAGTTCAACCTGGATAAATGCGAAGTGATGCATTTTGGAAGGTCGAACTTGAAAGTTGAGTACATGATTAAAGACAGGATTCTTGGTAGTTTGGAGTAACAGCGGGATATTGGTGTGCAAGTACACAGATCCCTTAAAATTGCCACCCAAGTTGACAGGGTTGTTAAGAAAGCATATGGTGTTTTGGCTTTCATTAATAGGGGTATTGAGTTTAAGAGTTGTGAGATCTTGTTGCCGCTCTATAAAACTTTGGTTAGACAGCACTTGGAATACTGTGTCCAGTTCTGGTCGCCCTATTATCGAAAAGATGTGGATGCTTTGGAGAGGGTTCAGAGGATGTTTACCAGGATGCTGCCTGGAATGGAGGCCTTATCTTACGAAGAGAGGTTGACTGAGCTCGGACATTTTTCATTGGAAAAAAGAGGGAAGAGATGGGAATAAATTGAGTCGTGCAAGATAATGTGAGGCATAGATAGATTTGATAGCCAGATACTTTTTTACAGGGCAGAAATTGCTAACACGAGGGGTCATAGTTTTAAGTTGTTTTGCGGAAAGTATAGCGAGGATGTCAGAGGCAGGTTCTTTCTGCAGAGACTTGTGACAGCATGGAATGCATTGCCAGCAACAGATGTGGAAGCGTTGTCATTGGGGATATTTAAGGAACTACTATGCATATGGTCACAGAAATTTGAGGGTTCGTACATTAGGTTTACCTTACACGAGGATCAATGGTCGGCACAACATCGTGAGCTGAAGGGCCTGTTCTGTGCTGTACTGGTCTATACTCTATGTCTATGTTCTATGTTCTCTCACTGCTGTGTTCACATCCAAATGTTTTATATAAATAATGAAAAGCAGTGGACCCAGCACCGATTCTTGTAGCAACCACTGGTTAAAGGCCTCCAGTTCGAAATGCAGTCCTCCACCACCACCCTCTGTCCCCTACATTCGAGCCAATTTTGTACCCACATGGCTAGTTCTCCCATTATTCCATGTGAACTAATCTTGTTAACCTGTCTAACACGCGGAAAGTTGTCAAATGCCTGACTGAAGTCCATATCGGCAACATACACCTCTCTACCTCAATGAATCCTCATGGTCACTTCTTCAAAAAAAGACTCAGTAAATTTAGTGAGACACAATTTCCAATGCTTAAAGCGATGTCGACCATCCTTTATCAATCCTAGCGTTTCAAAGTGTATGAAAACTTTGTGCCTCATAATCCTCTACCAATTTTCCCACCACTGACGTCAGGCTCACCGGCTTTTCTTTACCATCCTTCTTTAATTTTTGAAATAATGGAAAAGGTTAGCAACCGCCTATCTTTCAGCAGTCATGATGCAAATACCTCAGCAATAGGCCCAGCAATCACTTCCCTCGCCTCCCATATAGTTCCCGAATACACCTGATCAGGACCTGGGGTATTTTTCAACCTTTACATGCTTTACGAACTCAAGAATCTCCTCCTCTGTAATGCAGACAATTTCAAGATGTCACTGTTTATTTCAGACGTCCCCTAGCTTCCATATCCTTCTGCACATAAACGCTGATGCAAAATGCTTGTTTAGTACTGACTCAATCTCCTGTGGTTCTGCATATCGGCAGACTTGCTGATCATTAATTAGCCCGAAGATCTCCTGAGTTACTCTTTTGTCTTTAATGTACTTGTAGAGTCCCTTTGTATTCTCCTTAATCCTAATTACCAAATCTATTTCATGTCCCCTTTATGGCCTCCTGATCTCCCTCTTAAGTGTACCCCTACTGGCTTTAGACTCTTCTAGAGATTCACTTTAAATCTGGAATTACAAGGCTGATGGCGATGATGAATCCACTTTTGATTGGTGGATTCACTGATGTCCTTGATGGAAGCAAACTGCCATACCTACCTGGTCTGGGTCGTTGTGACTCCAGACCAACAGCAATGTGTGTGACTTAACTACCCTCTGGGCAATTAGCAATCGGCAACACATGTAGGTCCAACCAGTGATACACTCATCCCGTGAATGAATACTGAAAAAAATCTCGATTCCTGCTATCTTTCACTGACATCCCTCTTATCCGTCTCCAGGGTCGCATTTTATCTAGTCCTCCAGCATTCCTTACACCTACCAGCCTTACGCTTCACCCTAACAGAGACATAGTGTCTCTGTCTACTTCACATCTCATTTGTACTGGCCTTGTATCTGCGAATATCTGTTCTAATCCACTTTGGAAGTTCTTGCCTAATAACATCAAAATTGGCCTTCCTACAAATTAGAACGTTAACTTTTACATCCAGTTCATCCTTTTCCATCTCTGTTTTAAAAGTAATGAAATTATGACTACTAACTGCAAACGTCTTCCCCAGCGATACCTCAGTCACCTGCCCTGCCTTATTTCCCAAGGATAGCTCACGTTTAGCTCCTTCTCTGTGATGGGGAGTATTGGCTAAGCACCTGCAGCTTTGTAACTGTGAGTGGTGTCAGCAGGGTGTTCGCCACATTGATGTGAATCGCACAATAATTTTGCTCAGTGATATTTTCATTGAGAGAGACAGAGGTATCGTCTGCACAAGGCCGAACTAGTTTCCTGGTGCTATCTTATCGAACACCCCTGATTAACCACCTACCGCACGCTACGGTGCCTCTTTGTTGAATGTCAGGCCGCTTCTCAGACCGATCGTGGCTAGAGGTCATCATCATCGCCCGGATGCCCCTGGATATTCTTTGATCCCTGGCACTGGTTTCATCTTTAACAGGCACTGCTGCCTCACAGAGCCTGAGACCCGGGTTCAATTCCCGACTCAGGCGACTGACTGTGTGGAGTTTGCACGTTCTCCTAGTGTCTGTGTGGGTTTCCTCCGGGTGCTCCGGTTTCCTCCCACAGTCCAAAGATGTGCAGGTCAGGTGAATTGGCCATGCTAAATTTCCCGTAGTGTGAGGTAAGGGGTAAATGTAGGGGTATGGGTGGATTGCACTTCGGCGGGTCGGTGTGGACTTGTTGGGCCGAAGGGCCTGTTTGCACGCTGCAATCTAATCTAATCTAAAAGGCCAATGGGCACACGGTTGAGCTTTCCCAGTTTGGAGCTGCCCTATGCAGTTTAACCCGAGCATGGCAGATAAGAGGCAATAATACCACGGTTTGTCGACAGGTGCACGGAGATCCTGGTAGATGGGCTAGTACAGAGGAGTGCCATTCTCTTCCCAGAGAGGGCCACACCACCAGACCCACCGAGCATGGTCTTGGTCTGAGTTCACCACCCAGCTCAGTGCAGTATCTGCGGTCTGAAGAAATGTCCAGCAATACAAGCATCAATAATTTTCCCCACTTTGCCAGGATAAGGGTCATCATATTCTCTCTGCTTCCTAACACGCACTGTATATCTGTTGCAGCAACTGCCCCCAAACAAAGCACATGCTCCACCACTAACACTAGTGCATGCAGCACCTTCCCCTCCCCCGCCACCTCATCTCCATTATAGCTCCCACACTAATACCATGGCATGGATACAATACTGTCTACTGTCGACACATCGGAAACCTCACCATTCGCCCCTACCTACACTAGCACTAACAGCAGGGCCACCCACTCCCACCCTCCCAACCTTTCTGCGTTTTCTCCAATTCCAGGAGAAACAGCCTGGAAAAGGACAGAATGGGCCAAGTCGGATGGTTTGAGTGCTTGACAGCCGTTCCCACACCTCCCTGGTACGAGCCGGTGAGGACCGGGACGCCTCGTATGGAGATTCTGAAACGTCACGTCCCACCAACCGAGTAAGGCGCAATGTTCGTTGCAGGACAATTCCCACTTTAAACCGTCAGTTCCATTTCTCTGACACAACTTAGAAACCGTGGCCCTGATGCCATCTCCCTTTTGTGTCGACAGGGATTGAACCTCAGTCAGTGACAGGGATTGAATCTCATTCAGTGAGAGGAATTGAATCTCAGTAAGTGACAGGGATTGAATCTCAGTCAATGACAGGGATTGAATCTCATTCAGTGACAGGGATTGACCCTCAGTCAGTGACAGGGATTGAACCTCCGTCAGTGACAAGGATTGAATCTCAGTCAGTGACAGGGATTGAACCTCAGTCAGTGACAGGGATTGAACCTCAGTCAGTGACAGGGATTGAATCTCAGTCAGTGCCAGGGATTGAAACTCTGTCAGTGACTGGGATTGAATCGCAGTCAGTGACAGCGATTGAACCTCAGTCAATGACAGGGATTGAACATCAGTCAGTGACAGGGATTGAATCTCAATCAGTTACAGGGATTGAATCTCAGTCAGTGACAGGGATTGAAATTCATTCAGTGACAGGGATTGAATCTCAGTCAGTTTCAGGAATTGAACATCAGTCAGTGACAGGGACTAAGCATCAGTCAGTGACAGCGATTGAACATGAGTCAGTGACAGCGATTGAACCTCAGTCAGTGACAGGGATTGAACCTCAGTCTGTGACAGGGATTCAATCTCAGTCTGGGACAGGGACTGAATTGCAGTCAGTGACAGGGATTGAGACTCAATTAGTGACCGGGATCGATCCTCAGTCAGTGACTGGGATTGAGCCTCCATCAGTGACAGGGATTGAATCTCAGTCAGTGACAGGAAATCAATCTCAGTCTGTGACAGTCATTTAATCTCAGTGAGTGACCGGGATTGTATCTCAGTCAGTGACAGGGATTGAATCTCATTCAGTGAGAGGAATTGAATCTCAGTAAGTGACAGGGATTGAATCTCAGTCAATGACAGGGATTGAATCTCATTCAGTGACAGGGATTGACCCTCAGTCAGTGACAGGGATTGAACCTCCGTCAGTGACAAGGATTGAATCTCAGTTAGTGACAGGGATTGAATCTCAGTCAGTGACAGGGATTGAGACTCTGTCAGTGACAGGGATTGAACCTCAGTCAGTGACAGGGATTGAACCTCAGTCTGTGACAGGGATTGAATCTCAGTCAGTGCCAGGGATTGAAACTCTGTCAGTGACTGGGATTGAATCGCAGTCAGTGACAGCGATTGAACCTCAGTCAATGACAGGGATTGAACATCAGTCAGTGACAGGGATTGAATCTCAATCAGTTACAGGGATTGAATCTCAGTTAGTGACAGGGATTGAATCTCAGTCAGTGACAGGGATTGAACCTCAGTCAGTGACAGGGATTGAACCTCAGTCAGTGACAGGGATTGAATCTCAGTCAGTGCCAGGGATTGAAACTCTGTCAGTGACTGGGATTGAATCGCAGTCAGTGACAGCGATTGAACCTCAGTCAATGACAGGGATTGAACATCAGTCAATGACAGGGATTGAACATCAGTCAGTGACAGGGATTGAATCTCAATCAGTTACAGGGATTGAATCTCAGTTAGTGACAGGGATTGAATCTCAGTAAGTGACAGGGATTGAACCTCAGTCAGTGACAGGGATTGAACCTCAGTCAGTGACAGGGATTGAATCTCAGTCAGTGCCAGGGATTGAAACTCTGTCAGTGACTGGGATTGAATCGCAGTCAGTGACAGCGATTGAACCTCAGTCAATGACAGGGATTGAACATCAGTCAGTGACAGGGATTCAATCTCAATCAGTTACAGGGATTGAATCTCAGTCAGTGACAGGGATTGAATCTCAGTCAGTGACAGGGATTGAATCTCAATCAGTTACAGGGATTGAATCTCAGTCAGTGACAGGGATTGAAATTCATTCAGTGACAGGGATTGAATCTCAGTCAGTTTCAGGAATTGAACATCAGTCAGTGACAGGGACTAAGCATCAGTCAGTGACAGCGATTGAACATAAGTCAGTGACAGCGATTGAACCTCAGTCAGTGACAGGGATTGAACCTCAGTCTGTGACAGGGATTCAATCTCAGTCTGGGACAGGGACTGAATTGCAGTCAGTGACAGGGATTGAGACTCAATTAGTGACCGGGATCGATCCTCAGTCAGTGACTGGGATTGAGCCTCCATCAGTGACAGGGATTGAATCTCAGTCAGTGACAGGGATTCAATCTCAGTCTGTGACAGTCATTTAATCTCAGTGAGTGACCGGGATTGTATCTCAGTCAGTGACAGGGATTGAGCCTCAATCAGTAACAGGGATTGAGCCTCAGTCAGGAACAGGGATTGAATCTCAGTCAGTGACAGGGAATGCAACTCAATCAGTGACAGGAATTGAATCTCAGTCAGTGACAGGGAATGAGCCTCAAAAAGTGACAGGGAACTGACCCTCAGTCAGTGACAGGGATTGAATCTCATTCAGTGACAGGAAGTGAATCTCAGTCAGTGACTGGGATTGAATCTCAATCAGTGACAGGGATTGACCCTCAGACAGTGACAGGGATTGAATCTCAGTCTGTGACAGGGATTGAGCCTCAGTCAGTGACACGGATTGAATCTCAGTTAGTGACAGGGAATCAATCTCAGTCAGTGACTGGAATTGACCCTCAGACAGTGACAGGGATTGAATCTCAGTCAGTGACAGGGATTGAGCCTCAGTCAGTGACAGGTAAAGAGCCTCAGTATGTGACAGGGATTGAACCTCCGTCAGTGACAGGGATTGACCCTCAGTCAGTGACAAGGATTGAATCTCAGTTAGTGACAGGGATTGAATCTCAGTCAGTGACAGGGATTGAGCCTCTGTCAGTGACAGGGATTGAACCTCAGTCAGTGACAGGGATTGAACCTCAGTCAGTGACAGGGATTGAATCTCACTCAGTGCCAGGGATTGAAACTCTGTCAGTGACTGGGATTGAATCGCAGTCAGTGACAATGATTGAACCTCAGTCAATGACAGGGATTGAACATCAGTCAGTGACAGGGATTCAATCTCAATCAGTTACAGGGATTGAATCTCAGTCAGTGACAGGGATTGAATCTCAGTCAGTGACAGGGATTGAATCTCAATCAGTTACAGGGATTGAATCTCAGTCAGTGACAGGGATTGAAATTCATTCAGTGACAGGGATTGAATCTCAGTCAGTTTCAGGAATTGAACATCAGTCAGTGACAGGGAATAAGCATCAGTCAGTGACAGCGATTGAACCTCAGTCAGTGACAGGGATTGAATCTCAGTCAGTGACTGGGATTGAAACTCTGTCAGTGACTGGGATTGAATCGCAGTCAGTGACAGCGATTGAACCTCAGTCAATGACAGGGATTGAACATCAGTCAGTGACAGGGATTGAATCTCAATCAGTTACAGGGATTGAATCTCAGTCAGTGACAGGGATTGAATCTCAGTCAGTGACAGGGATTGAATCTCAATCAGTTACAGGGATTGAATCTCAGTCAGTGACAGGGATTGAAATTCATTCAGTGACAGGGATTGAATCTCAGTCAGTTTCAGGTTTTGAACATCAGTCAGTGACAGGGACTAAGCATCAGTCAGTGACAGCGATTGAACCTCAGTCAGTGACAGGGATTGAACCTCAGTCTGTGACAGGGATTCAATCTCAGTCTGGGACAGGGACTGAATTGCAGTCAGTGACAGGGATTGAGACTCAATTAGTGACCGGGATCGATCCTCAGTCAGTGACTGGGATTGAGCCTCCATCAGTGACAGGGATTGAATCTCAGTCAGTGACAGGGATTCAATCTCAGTCTGTGACAGTCATTTAATCTCAGTGAGTGACCGGGATTGTATCTCAGTCAGTGACAGGGATTGAGCCTCAATCAGTAACAGGGATTGAGCCTCAGTCAGTAACAGGGATTGAATCTCAGTCAGTGACAGGGAATGCAACTCAATCAGTGACAGGAATTGAATCTCAGTCAGTGACAGGGAATGAGACTCAAAAAGTGACATGGAACTGACCCTCAGTCAGTGACAGGGATTGAATCTCATTCAGTGACAGGAAGTGTATCTCAGTCAGTGACTGGGATTGAATCTCAATCAGTGACAGGGATTGACACTCAGACAGTGACAGGGATTGAATCTCAGACAGTGACTGGGATTGAATCTCAGATCCTGACAGGGATTGAATCTCAGTTAGTGACAGGGATTGAATCTCAGTCAGTGACTGGCATTGACCCTCAGACAGTGACAGGGATTGAATCTCAGTCAGTGACAGGGATTGAGCCTCAGTCATTGACAGGTAAAGAGCCTCAGTATGTGACAGGGATTGAACCTCCGTCAGTGACAGGGATTGACCCTCAGTCAGTGACAGGGATTGAACCTCCGTCAGTGACAGGGATTGAACCTCAGTCAGTGACAGGGATTGAATCTCAGACAGTGACAGGGATTGAACCCCAGTCAGTGACAGGGTTTGAATCTCAGTCTGTGACAGGGATTGAATCTCAGTCAGTGACAGGGATTCAATCTCAGACAGTGACAGGGATTGAATCTCAGTCTGGGACAGGGATTGAACCTCAGTCAGTGATAGGGATTGAAACTCAGTCAGTGACAGGGATTGAGCCACAGTCAGTGACAGGGATTGAATCTCAGTCAGTGACTGGGATTGACCCTTAGACAGTGACAGGGATTGAATCTCAGTCAGTGACAGGGATTGAATCTCAGTTAGTGACAGGGATTGAATCTCAGCCAGTGACAGGGATTGAACCTCCATCAGTGACAGGGATTGAACCTCAGTTAGTGACAGGGATTGAATCTCAGTGAGTTAAATGGGATTGAATCTCAGTCAGTGACAGGGATTGAACCTCAGACAGTGACAGAAATTGAATCTCAATCAGTGACAGGGATTGAACCTCCATCAGTAACAGGGATTGAACCTTAGTGAGTGACAGGGATTGAATCTCAGACAGTGACAGGGATTGAATCTCAGTCTGTGACAGGGATTGAATCTCAGTCTGTGTCAGGAATTTACCCTCAGTCAGTGACAGGGATTGAACCTCAGTCAGTGACAGGGATTGAATCTCAGTCAGTGACAGGGATTGAATCTCAGTCAGTGACAGGGATTGAATCTCACTTAGTGACAGGGATTGAGCCACAGACAGTGACAGGGATTGAATCTCAGTCAGTGACAGGGATTGAATCTCACTTAGTGACAGGGATTCAATCTCAGTCAGTGACAGGGATTGAACCTCCATCAGTGACAGGGATTGAATCTCAGTCAGTGACAGGGATTCAATCTCAGTTAGTTAAATGGGATTGAATCTCAGTCAGTGACAGGGATTGAACCTTAGTCAGTGACAGGAATTGAATCTCAGTCAGTGACAGGGATTGAACCTTAGTCAGTGACAGGGATTGAATCTCAGTCTGTGTCAGGGATTGAACCTCAGTCAGTGACAGGGATTGAATCTCAGACAGTGACAGGGATTGAACCCCAGTCAGTGACAGGGATTGAATATCAGTCTGTGACAGGGATTGAATCGCAGTCAGGGACAGGGATTCAATCTCAGACAGTGACAGGGATTGAATCTCAGTCTGGGACAGGGATTGAACCTCAGTCAGTGATAGGGATTGAAACTCAGTCAGTGACAGGGATTGAGCCACAGTCAGTGACAGGGATTGAATCTCAGTCAGTGACTGGGATTGACCCTTAGACAGTGACAGGGATTGAATCTCAGTCAGTGACAGGGATTGAATCTCAGTTAGTGACAGGGATTGAATCTCAGCCAGTGACAGGGATTGAACCTCCATCAGTGACAGGGATTGAACCTCAGTTAGTGACAGGGATTGAATCTCAGTGAGTTAAATGGGATTGAATCTCAGTCAGTGACAGGGATTGAACCTCAGACAGTGACAGAAATTGAATCTCAATCAGTGACAGGGATTGAACCTCCATCAGTAACAGGGATTGAACCTTAGTGAGTGACAGGGATTGAATCTCAGACAGTGACAGGGATTGAATCTCAGTCTGTGACAGGGATTGAATCTCAGTCTGTGTCAGGAATTTACCCTCAGTCAGTGACAGGGATTGAACCTCAGTCAATGACAGGAAGTGAATCTCAGCCAGTGAGAGGGATTGAATCTCAGTCTGTGACAGGGATTGAATCTCAGACAGTGACTGGGATTGAATCTCAGATCCTGACAGGGATTGAATCTCAGTTAGTGACAGGGATTGAATCTCAGTCAGTGACTGGCATTGACACTCAGACAGTGACAGGGATTGAATCTCAGTCAGTGACAGGGATTGAACCACAGTCAGTGACAGGGATTGAAACTCAATCAGTGACTGGGATTGAAACTCAGTCAGTGACTGGGATTGAATCGCAGTCTGTGACAGGGATTCAATCTCAGACAGTGACAGGGATTGAATCTCAGTCTGTGACAGGGATTGAACCTCAGTCAGTGACAGGTATTGAATCTCAGTCAGTGACAGGGATTCAGCCACAGTCAGTGACAGGGATTGAGCCTCAGTCAGTGACAGGGATTGAGCCTCAGTCAGTGACAGGGATTGAATCTCAGTTAGTGACAGGGATTTAATCTCAGTCAGTGACTGGGATTAAATCTCAGTCAGTGACAGGGATTCAATCTCAGTCAGTGACAGGAATTGAATCTCAGTTAGTGACTGGGATTGAATCCTCAGTCAGTGACAGGGATTGAACCTCCATCAGTGACAGGGATCTAAACTCAGTCAGTGACAGTGATTGAATCTCAGACTGTGACTGGGATTGACCCGCAGACCGTGACAGGGATTGAATCTCAGTCAGTGACAGGGATTGAATCTCACTTAGTGACAGGGATTCAATTCAGTCAGTGACTGGCATTGACCCTCAGACAGTGACAGGGATTGAAACTCAGTCAGTGACCGGGATTGAGCCTCAGTCAGTGACAGGGATTGAGCCTCAGTAAGTGACAGGGATTGACCCTCAGTCTGTAACAGGGATTGAATCGCAGTCAGTGACAGGGATTGAGCCTCAATCAGTGACAGGGATCTATCCTCAGTCAGTGAGTGGGATTGAGACTCCATCAGTGACAGGGATTGAATTCTCAGTCAGTGACAGGGATTCAATCTCAGTTAGTGACAGGGATTCAATCTCAGTCAGTGACTGGCATTGACCCTCAGACAGTGACAGGGATTGAAACTCAGTCAGTGACCGGGATTGAGCCTCAGTCAGTGACAGGGATTGAGCCTCAGTAAGTGACAGGGATTGAATTCTCAGTCAGTGACAGGGATTCAATCTCAGTTAGTGACAGGGATTCAATCTCAGTCAGTGACTGGCATTGACCCTCAGACAGTGACAGGGATTGAAACTCAGTCAGTGACCGGGATTGAGCCTCAGTCAGTGACAGGGATTGAGCCTCAGTAAGTGACAGGGATTGAATCTCAGTCAGTGACAGGGATTGAATCTCAGCCAGTGACAGGGGTTGAACCTCAGTCTGTGACAGGGATTGACTCTCAGCCAGTGACAGGGATTGAACCTCAGTCTGTGACAGGGATTGACTCTCACTCTGTGACAGGGATTGAACCTCAGGCAGTGACAGGGATTGAAAATCAGACAGTGACAGGGATTGAATCTCAGTTAGTGACAGGGATTGAATCTCAGTCTGTGACAGGAACTGAACCTCAGTCAGTGACTGGGATTGAATCTCAATTAGTGACAGGGATTGAATCTCAGTCAGTGACAGGGTTTGAACTTCCGTCAGTGACAGGGATTGAACCTCAGTCAGTGACAGGAAGTGAATCTCACACAATGACAGGGATTGAACCTCAATCAGTGACATGGATTGAATCTCAGTCTGTGACAGGGAATGAATCTCAATCAGTGACAGGGATTGAGCCTTTGTCGGTGACAAGGATTGATTTTCAGTTAGTGACTGGGATTGACCCTCAGACAGTGACTGGGATTGAATCTCAGTTAGTGACAGGGATTCAATCTCAGTTAGTGACAGGGATTGAGCCTCAGTCAGTGACAGGGATTGAATCTCAGACAGTGACAGGGATTGAGCCTCAGTCAGTGACAGGGTTTGAGCCTTAGTATGTGACAGGGATTGAACCTCAGTTAGTGACAGGGATTGACCCTCAGTCAGTGACAGGGATTGAATCTCAGTCTGTGACAGGGATTGAACCTCAGTGTGTGACAGGGATTGAATCTCAGACAGTGGCAGGGATTGTATCTCAGTCTGTGACAGGAATTGAATCTCAGTCTGTGACAGGGATTGAACTTCAGTCAGTGACAGGGATTGAATCTCAGTCAGTGACAGGGATTGAGCCTCAGTCAGTGACAGGGATTGAATCTCAGTTAGTGACAGGGATTTAATCTCAGTCAGTGACTGAGATTGACCCACAGACAGTGACAGGGATTGAATCTCAGTCAGTGACAGGGATTGAACCTCAGAAAGTGAAAGGAATTGAATCTCAATCAGTGCCAGGGATTGAACTTTCGTCAGTGACAGGGATTGAATCTCAGTCAGTGACAGGGATTGAGCCTGAGTCATTGACAGGGATTGAGCCTCAGTAAGTGACAGGGATTGAACCTCAGTCAGTGACAGGGATTGAATCTCAGTCAGTGACAGGGATTGAGCCTGAGTCAGTGACAGGGATTGAACCTCAGAAAATGACAGGAATTGAACCTCAGTCTGTGACAGGGATTCAATCTCAGTCTGGGACAGGGACTGAATTGCAGTCAGTGACAGGGATTGAGACTCAATTAGTGACCGGGATCGATCCTCAGTCAGTGACTGGGATTGAGCCTCCATCAGTGACAGGGATTGAATCTCAGTCAGTGACAGGGATTCAATCTCAGTCTGTGACAGTCATTTAATCTCAGTGAGTGACCGGGATTGTATCTCAGTCAGTGACAGGGATTGAGCCTCAATCAGTAACAGGGATTGAGCCTCAGTCAGTAACAGGGATTGAATCTCAGTCAGTGACAGGGAATGCAACTCAATCAGTGACAGGAATTGAATCTCAGTCAGTGACAGGGAATGAGACTCAAAAAGTGACATGGAACTGACCCTCAGTCAGTGACAGGGATTGAATCTCATTCAGTGACAGGAAGTGTATCTCAGTCAGTGACTGGGATTGAATCTCAATCAGTGACAGGGATTGACACTCAGACAGTGACAGGGATTGAATCTCAGACAGTGACTGGGATTGAATCTCAGATCCTGACAGGGATTGAATCTCAGTTAGTGACAGGGATTGAATCTCAGTCAGTGACTGGCATTGACCCTCAGACAGTGACAGGGATTGAATCTCAGTCAGTGACAGGGATTGAGCCTCAGTCAGTGACAGGTAAAGAGCCTCAGTATGTGACAGGGATTGAACCTCCGTCAGTGACAGGGATTGACCCTCAGTCAGTGACAGGGATTGAACCTCCGTCAGTGACAGGGATTGAACCTCAGTCAGTGACAGGGATTGAATCTCAGACAGTGACAGGGATTGAACCCCAGTCAGTGACAGGGTTTGAATCTCAGTCTGTGACAGGGATTGAATCTCAGTCAGTGACAGGGATTCAATCTCAGACAGTGACAGGGATTGAATCTCAGTCTGGGACAGGGATTGAACCTCAGTCAGTGATAGGGATTGAAACTCAGTCAGTGACAGGGATTGAGCCACAGTCAGTGACAGGGATTGAATCTCAGTCAGTGACTGGGATTGACCCTTAGACAGTGACAGGGATTGAATCTCAGTCAGTGACAGGGATTGAATCTCAGTTAGTGACAGGGATTGAATCTCAGCCAGTGACAGGGATTGAACCTCCATCAGTGACAGGGATTGAACCTCAGTTAGTGACAGGGATTGAATCTCAGTGAGTTAAATGGGATTGAATCTCAGTCAGTGACAGGGATTGAACCTCAGACAGTGACAGAAATTGAATCTCAATCAGTGACAGGGATTGAACCTCCATCAGTAACAGGGATTGAACCTTAGTGAGTGACAGGGATTGAATCTCAGACAGTGACAGGGATTGAATCTCAGTCTGTGACAGGGATTGAATCTCAGTCTGTGTCAGGAATTTACCCTCAGTCAGTGACAGGGATTGAACCTCAGTCAGTGACAGGGATTGAATCTCAGTCAGTGACAGGGATTGAATCTCAGTCAGTGACAGGGATTGAATCTCACTTAGTGACAGGGATTGAGCCACAGACAGTGACAGGGATTGAATCTCAGTCAGTGACAGGGATTGAATCTCACTTAGTGACAGGGATTCAATCTCAGTCAGTGACAGGGATTGAACCTCCATCAGTGACAGGGATTGAATCTCAGTCAGTGACAGGGATTCAATCTCAGTTAGTTAAATGGGATTGAATCTCAGTCAGTGACAGGGATTGAACCTTAGTCAGTGACAGGAATTGAATCTCAGTCAGTGACAGGGATTGAACCTTAGTCAGTGACAGGGATTGAATCTCAGTCTGTGTCAGGGATTGAACCTCAGTCAGTGACAGGGATTGAATCTCAGACAGTGACAGGGATTGAACCCCAGTCAGTGACAGGGATTGAATATCAGTCTGTGACAGGGATTGAATCGCAGTCAGGGACAGGGATTCAATCTCAGACAGTGACAGGGATTGAATCTCAGTCTGGGACAGGGATTGAACCTCAGTCAGTGATAGGGATTGAAACTCAGTCAGTGACAGGGATTGAGCCACAGTCAGTGACAGGGATTGAATCTCAGTCAGTGACTGGGATTGACCCTTAGACAGTGACAGGGATTGAATCTCAGTCAGTGACAGGGATTGAATCTCAGTTAGTGACAGGGATTGAATCTCAGCCAGTGACAGGGATTGAACCTCCATCAGTGACAGGGATTGAACCTCAGTTAGTGACAGGGATTGAATCTCAGTGAGTTAAATGGGATTGAATCTCAGTCAGTGACAGGGATTGAACCTCAGACAGTGACAGAAATTGAATCTCAATCAGTGACAGGGATTGAACCTCCATCAGTAACAGGGATTGAACCTTAGTGAGTGACAGGGATTGAATCTCAGACAGTGACAGGGATTGAATCTCAGTCTGTGACAGGGATTGAATCTCAGTCTGTGTCAGGAATTTACCCTCAGTCAGTGACAGGGATTGAACCTCAGTCAGTGACAGGGATTGAATCTCAGTCAGTGACAGGGATTGAATCTCAGTCAGTGACAGGGATTGAATCTCACTTAGTGACAGGGATTGAGCCACAGACAGTGACAGGGATTGAATCTCAGTCAGTGACAGGGATTGAATCTCACTTAGTGACAGGGATTCAATCTCAGTCAGTGACAGGGATTGAACCTCCATCAGTGACAGGGATTGAATCTCAGTCAGTGACAGGGATTCAATCTCAGTTAGTTAAATGGGATTGAATCTCAGTCAGTGACAGGGATTGAACCTTAGTCAGTGACAGGAATTGAATCTCAGTCAGTGACAGGGATTGAACCTTAGTCAGTGACAGGGATTGAATCTCAGTCTGTGTCAGGGATTGAACCTCAGTCAGTGACAGGGATTGAATCTCAGACAGTGACAGGGATTGAACCCCAGTCAGTGACAGGGATTGAATATCAGTCTGTGACAGGGATTGAATCGCAGTCAGGGACAGGGATTCAATCTCAGACAGTGACAGGGATTGAATCTCAGTCTGGGACAGGGATTGAACCTCAGTCAGTGATAGGGATTGAAACTCAGTCAGTGACAGGGATTGAGCCACAGTCAGTGACAGGGATTGAATCTCAGTCAGTGACTGGGATTGACCCTTAGACAGTGACAGGGATTGAATCTCAGTCAGTGACAGGGATTGAATCTCAGTTAGTGACAGGGATTGAATCTCAGCCAGTGACAGGGATTGAACCTCCATCAGTGACAGGGATTGAACCTCAGTTAGTGACAGGGATTGAATCTCAGTGAGTTAAATGGGATTGAATCTCAGTCAGTGACAGGGATTGAACCTCAGACAGTGACAGAAATTGAATCTCAATCAGTGACAGGGATTGAACCTCCATCAGTAACAGGGATTGAACCTTAGTGAGTGACAGGGATTGAATCTCAGACAGTGACAGGGATTGAATCTCAGTCTGTGACAGGGATTGAATCTCAGTCTGTGTCAGGAATTTACCCTCAGTCAGTGACAGGGATTGAACCTCAGTCAATGACAGGAAGTGAATCTCAGCCAGTGAGAGGGATTGAATCTCAGTCTGTGACAGGGATTGAATCTCAGACAGTGACTGGGATTGAATCTCAGATCCTGACAGGGATTGAATCTCAGTTAGTGACAGGGATTGAATCTCAGTCAGTGACTGGCATTGACCCTCAGACAGTGACAGGGATTGAATCTCAGTCAGTGACAGGGATTGAGCCTCAGTCAGTGACAGGTAAAGAGCCTCAGTATGTGACAGGGATTGAACCTCCGTCAGTGACAGGGATTGACCCTCAGTCAGTGACAGGGATTGAACCTCCGTCAGTGACAGGGATTGAACCTCAGTCAGTGACAGGGATTGAATCTCAGACAGTGACAGGGATTGAACCCCAGTCAGTGACAGGGTTTGAATCTCAGTCTGTGACAGGGATTGAATCTCAGTCAGTGACAGGGATTCAATCTCAGACAGTGACAGGGATTGAATCTCAGTCTGGGACAGGGATTGAACCTCAGTCAGTGATAGGGATTGAAACTCAGTCAGTGACAGGGATTGAGCCACAGTCAGTGACAGGGATTGAATCTCAGTCAGTGACTGGGATTGACCCTTAGACAGTGACAGGGATTGAATCTCAGTCAGTGACAGGGATTGAATCTCAGTTAGTGACAGGGATTGAATCTCAGCCAGTGACAGGGATTGAACCTCCATCAGTTACAGGGATTGAACCTCAGTTAGTGACAGGGATTGAATCTCAGTGAGTTAAATGGGATTGAATCTCAGTCAGTGACAGGGATTGAACCTCAGACAGTGACAGAAATTGAATCTCAATCAGTGACAGGGATTGAACCTCCATCAGTAACAGGGATTGAACCTTAGTGAGTGACAGGGATTGAATCTCAGACAGTGACAGGGATTGAATCTCAGTCTGTGACAGGGATTGAATCTCAGTCTGTGTCAGGAATTTACCCTCAGTCAGTGACAGGGATTGAACCTCAGTCAGTGACAGGGATTGAATCTCAGTCAGTGACAGGGATTGAATCTCAGTCAGTGACAGGGATTGAATCTCACTTAGTGACAGGGATTGAGCCACAGACAGTGACAGGGATTGAATCTCAGTCAGTGACAGGGATTGAATCTCACTTAGTGACAGGGATTCAATCTCAGTCAGTGACAGGGATTGAACCTCCATCAGTGACAGGGATTGAATCTCAGTCAGTGACAGGGATTCAATCTCAGTTAGTTAAATGGGATTGAATCTCAGTCAGTGACAGGGATTGAACCTTAGTCAGTGACAGGAATTGAATCTCAGTCAGTGACAGGGATTGAACCTTAGTCAGTGACAGGGATTGAATCTCAGTCTGTGTCAGGGATTGAACCTCAGTCAGTGACAGGGATTGAATCTCAGACAGTGACAGGGATTGAACCCCAGTCAGTGACAGGGATTGAATATCAGTCTGTGACAGGGATTGAATCGCAGTCAGGGACAGGGATTCAATCTCAGACAGTGACAGGGATTGAATCTCAGTCTGGGACAGGGATTGAACCTCAGTCAGTGATAGGGATTGAAACTCAGTCAGTGACAGGGATTGAGCCACAGTCAGTGACAGGGATTGAATCTCAGTCAGTGACTGGGATTGACCCTTAGACAGTGACAGGGATTGAATCTCAGTCAGTGACAGGGATTGAATCTCAGTTAGTGACAGGGATTGAATCTCAGCCAGTGACAGGGATTGAACCTCCATCAGTGACAGGGATTGAACCTCAGTTAGTGACAGGGATTGAATCTCAGTGAGTTAAATGGGATTGAATCTCAGTCAGTGACAGGGATTGAACCTCAGACAGTGACAGAAATTGAATCTCAATCAGTGACAGGGATTGAACCTCCATCAGTAACAGGGATTGAACCTTAGTGAGTGACAGGGATTGAATCTCAGACAGTGACAGGGATTGAATCTCAGTCTGTGACAGGGATTGAATCTCAGTCTGTGTCAGGAATTTACCCTCAGTCAGTGACAGGGATTGAACCTCAGTCAATGACAGGAAGTGAATCTCAGCCAGTGAGAGGGATTGAATCTCAGTCTGTGACAGGGATTGAATCTCAGACAGTGACTGGGATTGAATCTCAGATCCTGACAGGGATTGAATCTCAGTTAGTGACAGGGATTGAATCTCAGTCAGTGACTGGCATTGACACTCAGACAGTGACAGGGATTGAATCTCAGTCAGTGACAGGGATTGAACCACAGTCAGTGACAGGGATTGAAACTCAATCAGTGACTGGGATTGAAACTCAGTCAGTGACTGGGATTGAATCGCAGTCTGTGACAGGGATTCAATCTCAGACAGTGACAGGGATTGAATCTCAGTCTGTGACAGGGATTGAACCTCAGTCAGTGACAGGTATTGAATCTCAGTCAGTGACAGGGATTCAGACACAGTCAGTGACAGGGATTGAGCCTCAGTCAGTGACAGGGATTGAGCCTCAGTCAGTGACAGGGATTGAATCTCAGTTAGTGACAGGGATTTAATCTCAGTCAGTGACTGGGATTAAATCTCAGTCAGTGACAGGGATTCAATCTCAGTCAGTGACAGGAATTGAATCTCAGTTAGTGACTGGGATTGAATCCTCAGTCAGTGACAGGGATTGAACCTCCATCAGTGACAGGGATCTAAACTCAGTCAGTGACAGTGATTGAATCTCAGACTGTGACTGGGATTGACCCGCAGACCGTGACAGGGATTGAATCTCAGTCAGTGACAGGGATTGAATCTCACTTAGTGACAGGGATTCAATTCAGTCAGTGACTGGCATTGACCCTCAGACAGTGACAGGGATTGAAACTCAGTCAGTGACCGGGATTGAGCCTCAGTCAGTGACAGGGATTGAGCCTCAGTAAGTGACAGGGATTGACCCTCAGTCTGTAACAGGGATTGAATCGCAGTCAGTGACAGGGATTGAGCCTCAATCAGTGACAGGGATCTATCCTCAGTCAGTGAGTGGGATTGAGACTCCATCAGTGACAGGGATTGAATTCTCAGTCAGTGACAGGGATTCAATCTCAGTTAGTGACAGGGATTCAATCTCAGTCAGTGACTGGCATTGACCCTCAGACAGTGACAGGGATTGAAACTCAGTCAGTGACCGGGATTGAGCCTCAGTCAGTGACAGGGATTGAGCCTCAGTAAGTGACAGGGATTGAATTCTCAGTCAGTGACAGGGATTCAATCTCAGTTAGTGACAGGGATTCAATCTCAGTCAGTGACTGGCATTGACCCTCAGACAGTGACAGGGATTGAAACTCAGTCAGTGACCGGGATTGAGCCTCAGTCAGTGACAGGGATTGAGCCTCAGTAAGTGACAGGGATTGAATCTCAGTCAGTGACAGGGATTGAATCTCAGCCAGTGACAGGGGTTGAACCTCAGTCTGTGACAGGGATTGACTCTCAGCCAGTGACAGGGATTGAACCTCAGTCTGTGACAGGGATTGACTCTCACTCTGTGACAGGGATTGAACCTCAGGCAGTGACAGGGATTGAAAATCAGACAGTGACAGGGATTGAATCTCAGTTAGTGACAGGGATTGAATCTCAGTCTGTGACAGGAACTGAACCTCAGGCAGTGACTGGGATTGAATCTCAATTAGTGACAGGGATTGAATCTCAGTCAGTGACAGGGTTTGAACTTCCGTCAGTGACAGGGATTGAACCTCAGTCAGTGACAGGAAGTGAATCTCACACAATGACAGGGATTGAACCTCAATCAGTGACATGGATTGAATCTCAGTCTGTGACAGGGAATGAATCTCAATCAGTGACAGGGATTGAGCCTTTGTCGGTGACAAGGATTGATTTTCAGTTAGTGACTGGGATTGACCCTCAGACAGTGACTGGGATTGAATCTCAGTTAGTGACAGGGATTCAATCTCAGTTAGTGACAGGGATTGAGCCTCAGTCAGTGACAGGGATTGAATCTCAGACAGTGACAGGGATTGAGCCTCAGTCAGTGACAGGGTTTGAGCCTTAGTATGTGACAGGGATTGAACCTCAGTTAGTGACAGGGATTGACCCTCAGTCAGTGACAGGGATTGAATCTCAGTCTGTGACAGGGATTGAACCTCAGTGTGTGACAGGGATTGAATCTCAGACAGTGGCAGGGATTGTATCTCAGTCTGTGACAGGAATTGAATCTCAGTCTGTGACAGGGATTGAACTTCAGTCAGTGACAGGGATTGAATCTCAGTCAGTGACAGGGATTGAGCCTCAGTCAGTGACAGGGATTGAATCTCAGTTAGCGACAGGGATTTAATCTCAGTCAGTGACTGAGATTGACCCACAGACAGTGACAGGGATTGAATCTCAGTCAGTGACAGGGATTGAACCTCAGAAAGTGAAAGGAATTGAATCTCAATCAGTGCCAGGGATTGAACTTTCGTCAGTGACAGGGATTGAATCTCAGTCAGTGACAGGGATTGAGCCTGAGTCATTGACAGGGATTGAGCCTCAGTAAGTGACAGGGATTGAACCTCAGTCAGTGACAGGGATTGAATCTCAGTCAGTGACAGGGATTGAGCCTGAGTCAGTGACAGGGATTGAACCTCAGACAGTGACAGAAATTGAATCTCAATCAGTGACAGGGATTGAACCTCCATCAGTAACAGGGATTGAACCTTAGTGAGTGACAGGGATTGAATCTCAGACAGTGACAGGGATTGAATCTCAGTCTGTGACAGGGATTGAATCTCAGTCTGTGTCAGGAATTTACCCTCAGTCAGTGACAGGGATTGAACCTCAGTCAGTGACAGGGATTGAATCTCAGTCAGTGACAGGGATTGAATCTCAGTCAGTGACAGGGATTGAATCTCACTTAGTGACAGGGATTGAGCCACAGACAGTGACAGGGATTGAATCTCAGTCAGTGACAGGGATTGAATCTCACTTAGTGACAGGGATTCAATCTCAGTCAGTGACAGGGATTGAACCTCCATCAGTGACAGGGATTGAATCTCAGTCAGTGACAGGGATTCAATCTCAGTTAGTTAAATGGGATTGAATCTCAGTCAGTGACAGGGATTGAACCTTCGTCAGTGACAGGAATTGAATCTCAGTCAGTGACAGGGATTGAACCTTAGTCAGTGACAGGGATTGAATCTCAGTCTGTGTCAGGGATTGAACCTCAGTCAGTGACAGGGATTGAATCTCAGACAGTGACAGGGATTGAACCCCAGTCAGTGACAGGGATTGAATATCAGTCTGTGACAGGGATTGAATCGCAGTCAGGGACAGGGATTCAATCTCAGACAGTGACAGGGATTGAATCTCAGTCTGGGACAGGGATTGAACCTCAGTCAGTGATAGGGATTGAAACTCAGTCAGTGACAGGGATTGAGCCACAGTCAGTGACAGGGATTGAATCTCAGTCAGTGACTGGGATTGACCCTTAGACAGTGACAGGGATTGAATCTCAGTCAGTGACAGGGATTGAATCTCAGTTAGTGACAGGGATTGAATCTCAGCCAGTGACAGGGATTGAACCTCCATCAGTGACAGGGATTGAACCTCAGTTAGTGACAGGGATTGAATCTCAGTGAGTTAAATGGGATTGAATCTCAGTCAGTGACAGGGATTGAACCTCAGACAGTGACAGAAATTGAATCTCAATCAGTGACAGGGATTGAACCTCCATCAGTAACAGGGATTGAACCTTAGTGAGTGACAGGGATTGAATCTCAGACAGTGACAGGGATTGAATCTCAGTCTGTGACAGGGATTGAATCTCAGTCTGTGTCAGGAATTTACCCTCAGTCAGTGACAGGGATTGAACCTCAGTCAATGACAGGAAGTGAATCTCAGCCAGTGAGAGGGATTGAATCTCAGTCTGTGACAGGGATTGAATCTCAGACAGTGACTGGGATTGAATCTCAGATCCTGACAGGGATTGAATCTCAGTTAGTGACAGGGATTGAATCTCAGTCAGTGACTGGCATTGACACTCAGACAGTGACAGGGATTGAATCTCAGTCAGTGACAGGGATTGAACCACAGTCAGTGACAGGGATTGAAACTCAATCAGTGACTGGGATTGAAACTCAGTCAGTGACTGGGATTGAATCGCAGTCTGTGACAGGGATTCAATCTCAGACAGTGACAGGGATTGAATCTCAGTCTGTGACAGGGATTGAACCTCAGTCAGTGACAGGTATTGAATCTCAGTCAGTGACAGGGATTCAGCCACAGTCAGTGACAGGGATTGAGCCTCAGTCAGTGACAGGGATTGAGCCTCAGTCAGTGACAGGGATTGAATCTCAGTTAGTGACAGGGATTTAATCTCAGTCAGTGACTGGGATTAAATCTCAGTCAGTGACAGGGATTCAATCTCAGTCAGTGACAGGAATTGAATCTCAGTTAGTGACTGGGATTGAATCCTCAGTCAGTGACAGGGATTGAACCTCCATCAGTGACAGGGATCTAAACTCAGTCAGTGACAGTGATTGAATCTCAGACTGTGACTGGGATTGACCCGCAGACCGTGACAGGGATTGAATCTCAGTCAGTGACAGGGATTGAATCTCACTTAGTGACAGGGATTCAATTCAGTCAGTGACTGGCATTGACCCTCAGACAGTGACAGGGATTGAAACTCAGTCAGTGACCGGGATTGAGCCTCAGTCAGTGACAGGGATTGAGCCTCAGTAAGTGACAGGGATTGACCCTCAGTCTGTAACAGGGATTGAATCGCAGTCAGTGACAGGGATTGAGCCTCAATCAGTGACAGGGATCTATCCTCAGTCAGTGAGTGGGATTGAGACTCCATCAGTGACAGGGATTGAATTCTCAGTCAGTGACAGGGATTCAATCTCAGTTAGTGACAGGGATTCAATCTCAGTCAGTGACTGGCATTGACCCTCAGACAGTGACAGGGATTGAAACTCAGTCAGTGACCGGGATTGAGCCTCAGTCAGTGACAGGGATTGAGCCTCAGTAAGTGACAGGGATTGAATCTCAGTCAGTGACAGGGATTGAATCTCAGCCAGTGACAGGGGTTGAACCTCAGTCTGTGACAGGGATTGACTCTCAGCCAGTGACAGGGATTGAACCTCAGTCTGTGACAGGGATTGACTCTCACTCTGTGACAGGGATTGAACCTCAGGCAGTGACAGGGATTGAAAATCAGACAGTGACAGGGATTGAATCTCAGTTAGTGACAGGGATTGAATCTCAGTCTGTGACAGGAACTGAACCTCAGTCAGTGACTGGGATTGAATCTCAATTAGTGACAGGGATTGAATCTCAGTCAGTGACAGGGTTTGAACTTCCGTCAGTGACAGGGATTGAACCTCAGTCAGTGACAGGAAGTGAATCTCACACAATGACAGGGATTGAACCTCAATCAGTGACATGGATTGAATCTCAGTCTGTGACAGGGAATGAATCTCAATCAGTGACAGGGATTGAGCCTTTGTCGGTGACAAGGATTGATTTTCAGTTAGTGACTGGGATTGACCCTCAGACAGTGACTGGGATTGAATCTCAGTTAGTGACAGGGATTCAATCTCAGTTAGTGACAGGGATTGAGCCTCAGTCAGTGACAGGGATTGAATCTCAGACAGTGACAGGGATTGAGCCTCAGTCAGTGACAGGGTTTGAGCCTTAGTATGTGACAGGGATTGAACCTCAGTTAGTGACAGGGATTGACCCTCAGTCAGTGACAGGGATTGAATCTCAGTCTGTGACAGGGATTGAACCTCAGTGTGTGACAGGGATTGAATCTCAGACAGTGGCAGGGATTGTATCTCAGTCTGTGACAGGAATTGAATCTCAGTCTGTGACAGGGATTGAACTTCAGTCAGTGACAGGGATTGAATCTCAGTCAGTGACAGGGATTGAGCCTCAGTCAGTGACAGGGATTGAATCTCAGTTAGTGACAGGGATTTAATCTCAGTCAGTGACTGAGATTGACCCACAGACAGTGACAGGGATTGAATCTCAGTCAGTGACAGGGATTGAACCTCAGAAAGTGAAAGGAATTGAATCTCAATCAGTGCCAGGGATTGAACTTTCGTCAGTGACAGGGATTGAATCTCAGTCAGTGACAGGGATTGAGCCTGAGTCATTGACAGGGATTGAGCCTCAGTAAGTGACAGGGATTGAACCTCAGTCAGTGACAGGGATTGAATCTCAGTCAGTGACAGGGATTGAGCCTGAGTCAGTGACAGGGATTGAACCTCAGAAAATGACAGGAATTGAACCTCAGTCTGTGACAGGGATTCAATCTCAGTCTGGGACAGGGACTGAATTGCAGTCAGTGACTGGGATTGAGCCTCAGTCAGTGGCAGGGATTGAATCTCAGTTAGTGACCGGGATTTAATCTCAGTCAGTGACTGGGATTGACCCGCAGACAGTGACAGGGATTGACTCTCAGTCAGTGACAGGGATTGAATCGCAGTTAGTGACAGGGATTGACTCTCAGTCAGTGACAGGGATTGACTCTCAGTTAGTTAAATGGAGTTGAATCTCAGTCAGTGACAGGGATTGAATCTCAGAAAGTGACAGGAATTGAATCTCAATCAGTGACAGGGATTGAACCTCCATCAGAAACAGGGACTGAACCTTAGTCAGTGACAGGGATTGAATCTCAGACAGTGACAGGGATTGAATCTCAGTCTGTGACAGGGATTGAATCTCAGTCAGTGACTGGGATTGACCCTCAGACAGTGACAGGGATTGAATCTCAGTCAGTGACAGGGATTGAATCTCAGTCAGTGACAGGGATTGAACCTCAGTCAGTGACAGGAATTGAACCTCAGTCAGTGACAGTGATTGAATCTCAGACAGTGGCAGGGATTGAATCTCAGTCTGTGACAGGGATTGAATCTCAGTCTGTGACAGGGATTGAACTTCAGTCAGTGACAGGGATTGAATCTCAGTCAGTGACAGGGATTGAGACTCAGTCAGTGACAGGGATTGAATCTCAGTTAGTGACAGGGATTTAATCTCAGTCAGTGACTGAGATTGACCCACAGACAGTGACAGGGATTGAATCTCAGTCAGTGACAGGGATTGAATCTCAGTCAGTGACAGGGTTTGAGCCTTAGTATGTGACAGGGATTGAACCTCAGTTAGTGACAGGGATTGAGCCTCAGTCAGTGACAGGGATTGAATCTCAGTCTGTGACAGGGATTGAACCTCAGTCAGTGACAGGGATTGAATCTCAGACAGTGGCAGGGATTGAATCTCAGTCTGTGACAGGGATTGAATCTCAGTCAATGACAGGGATTGAACTTCAGTCAGTGACAGGGATTGAATCTCAGTCAGTGACAGGGATTGAGCCTCAGTCAGTGACAGGGATTGAATCTCAGTCAGTGACAGGGATTGAATCTCAGTTAGTGACAGGGATTCAATCTCAGTCAGTGACAGGGATTGAACCTCCATCAGTGACAGGGATTGAATCTCAGTCAGTGACAGGGATTGAACCTCAGTCAGTGAAAGGGATTGTATCTCAGTTAGTTAAATGGGATTGAATCTCAGTCAGTGACAGGGATTGAACCTCAGAAAATGACAGGAATTGAATCTCAATCAGTGACAGTGATTGAACCTTAGTCAGTGACATGGATTGAATCTCAGTCAGTGACAGGGATTGAGCCTCAGTCATTGACAGGGATTGAGCCTCAGTAAGTGACAGGGATTGAACCTCAGTCAGTGACAGGGATTGAATCTCAGTCAGTGACAGGGATTGAGCCTCAGTCAGTGACAGGGCTTGAATCTCAGTTGGTGACAGGGATTTAATCTCAGTCAGTGACTGAGATTGACCCACAGACAGTGACAGGGATCAGCCACAGTCAGTGACACGGTTTGAGCCTCAGTCAGTGGCAGGGATTGAGCCTCAGTCAGTGGCAGGGATTGAATCTCAGTTAGTGACCGGGATTTAATCTCAGTCAGTGACTGGGATTGACCCGCAGACAGTGACAGGGATTGACTCTCAGTCAGTGACAGGGATTGAATCGCAGTTAGTGACAGGGATTGACTCTCAGTCAGTGACAGGGATTGACTCTCAGTTAGTTAAATGGGGTTGAATCTCAGTCAGTGACAGGGATTGAATCTCAGAAAGTGACAGGAATTGAATCTCAATCAGTGACAGGGATTGAACCTTAGTCAGTGACAGGAATTGAATCTCAGCCAGTGACAGGGATTGAGCCTCAGTCATTGACAGGGATTGAGCCTCAGTAAGTGACAGGGATTGAACCTCAGTCAGTGACAGGGTTTGAAAATCCGTCAGTGACAGGGATTGAACCTCAGTCAGTGACAGGAAGTGAATCTCAGCCAGTGACAGGGATTGAACCTCAATCAGTGACATGGATTGAATCTCAGTCTGTGACAGGGAATGAATCTCTAACAGTGACAGGGATTGAATCTCAGTCTGTGACAGGGATTGAATCTCAGTCAGTGACAGGGATTGAGCCTTTGTCGGTGACAAGGATTGATTTTCAGTTAGTGACTGGGATTGACCCTCAGACAGTGACTGGGATTGAATCTCAGTTAGTGACAGGTATTGAATCTCAGTTAGTGACAGGGATTGAGCCTCAGTCAGTGACAGGGATTGAGCCTCAGTCATTGACAGGGATTGAGCCTCAGTAAGTGACAGGGATTGAACCTCAGTCAGTGACAGGGATTGAATCTCAGTCAGTGACAGGGATTGAGCCTCAGTCAGTGACAGGGATTGAATCTCAGTCAGTGACAGGGATTGAGCCTCAGTCAGTGACAGGGATTGAATCTCAGTCAGTGACAGGGATTGAGCCTCAGTCAGTGACAGGGATTGAATCTCAGTCAGTGACAGGGATTGAATCTCAGTCAGTGACAGGGTTTGAGCCTTAGTATGTGACAGGGATTGAACCTCAGTTAGTGACAGGGATTGACCCTCAGTCAGTGACAGGGATTGAATCTCAGTCTGTGACAGGGATTGAACCTCAGTCAGTGACAGGGATTGAATCTCAGACAGTGGCAGGGATTGAATCTCAGTCTGTGACAGGGATTGAATCTCAGTCTGTGACAGGGATTGAACTTCAGTCAGTGACAGGGATTGAATCTCAGTCAGTGACAGGGATTGAGCCTCAGTCAGTGACAGGGATTGAATCTCAGTTAGTGACAGGGATTTAATCTCAGTCAGTGACTGAGATTGACCCACAGACAGTGACAGGGATTGAATCTCAGTCAGTGACAGGGATTGAATCTCATTTAGTGACAGGGATTCAATCTCAGTCAGTGACAGGGATTGAACCTCCATCAGTGACAGGGATTGAACCTCAGTCAGTGGCAGGGATTGTATCTCAGTTAGTTAAATGGGATTGAATCTCAGTCAGTGACAGGGATTGAACCTCAGAAAATGACAGGAATTGAATCTCAATCAGTGACAGGGATTGAATCTCCGTCAGTGACAGGGATTGAACCTTAGTCAGTGACAGGGATTGAATCTCAGTCAGTGAAAGGGATTGAGCCTCAGTCATTGACAGGGATTGAGCCTCAGTAAGTGACAGGGACTGAACCTCAGTCAGTGACAGGGATTGAATCTCAGTCAGTGACAGGGATTGAGTCTCAGTCAGTTACATGGATTGAATCTCAGTTGGTGACAGGGATTTACCATCAGTCAGTGACTGAGATTGACCCACAGACAGTGACAGGGATTGAGCCTCAGTAAGTGACAGGGATTGAACCTCAGTCAGTGACAGGGATTGACCCTCAGTTAGTGACAGGGTTTGAAATTCCGTCAGTGACAGGGATTGAACCTCAGTCAGTGACAGGGATTGTATCTCAGTTAATTAAATGGGATTGAATCTCAGTCAGTGACAGGGATTGAACCTCAGAAAGTGACAGGAATTGAATCTCAATCAGTGACAGGGATTGAGCCTCAGTCAGTGACAGGGATTGAGCCTCCATCAGTGACAGGGATTGAATTCTCAGTCAGTGACAGGGATTCAATCTCAGTCAGTGACTGGCATTGACCCTCAGACAGTGACAGGGATTGAAACTCAGTCAGTGACCGGGATTGAGCCTCAGTCAGTGACAGGGATTGAGCCTCCATCAGTGACAGGGATTGAATTCTCAGTCAGTGACAGGGATTCAATCTCAGTCAGTGACTGGCATTGACCCTCAGTCAGTGACAGGGATTCAATCTCAGACAGTGACAGGGATTGAATCTCAGTATGTGACAGGCATTGAATCTCAGCCAGTGACAGGGGTTGAACCTCAGTCTGTGACAGGGATTGACTCTCAGCCAGTGACAGGGATTGAACCTCAGTCTGTGACAGGGATTGACTCTCACTCTGTGACAGGGATTGAACCTCAGTCAGTGACAGGGATTGAAAATCAGACAGTGACAGGGATTGAATCTCAGTTAGTGACAGGGATTGAATCTCCGTCAGTGACAGGGATTGAACCTTAGTCAGTGACAGGGATTGAATCTCAGTCAGTGACAGGGATTGAGCCTCAGTCATTGACAGGGATGAGCCTCAGTCAGTGACAGGGTCTGAACCTCAGTCAGTGACAGGGATTGACCCTCAGTCAGTGACAGGGATTGAATCTCAGTCAGTGACAGGGATTCAATCTCAGACAGTGACAGGGATTGAATCTCAGTATGTGACAGGCATTGAACCTCAGTCAGTGACTGAGATTGACCCTCAGACAGTAACAGGGATTGAATCTCAGTCAGTGACAGGGATTGAGCATCAGTCAGTGACACGGATTGAGCCTCAGTAAGTGACAGGGATTGAACCTCAGTCAGTGACAGGGATTGACCCTCAGTCAGTGACAGGGATTGAACTTCTGTCAGTGACAGGGATTGAACCTCAGTCAGTGACAGGAAGTGAATCTCAGCCAGTGACAGGGATTGAACCTCAATCAGTGACATGGATTGAATCTCAGTCTGTGACAGGGAATGAATCTCTAACAGTGACAGGGATTGAGCCTTTGTCGGTGACAAGGATTGATTTTCAGTTAGTGACTGGGATTGACCCTCAGACAGTGACTGGGATTGAATCTCAGTTAGTGACAGGGATTCAATCTCAGTTAGTGACAGGGATTGAGCCTCAGTCAGTGACAGGGATTGAATCTCAGTCTGTGACAGGGATTGAACCTCAGTCAGTGACAGGGATTGAATCTCAGACAGTGGCAGGGATTGAATCTCAGTCTGTGACAGGGATTGAATCTCAGTCTGTGACAGGGATTGAACTTCAGTCAGTGACAGGGATTGATTCTCAGTCAGTGACAGGGATTGAGCCTCAGTCAGTGACAGGGATTGAATCTCAGTTAGTGACAGGGATTTAATCTCAGTCAGTGACTGAGATTGACCCAGAGACAGTGACAGGGATTGAATCTCAGTCAGTGACAGGGATTGAATCTCAGTTAGTGACAGGGATTCAATCTCAGTCAGTGACAGGGATTGAACCTCCATCAGTGACAGGGATTGAACCTCAGTCAGTGACAGGGATTGTATCTCAGTTAGGTAAATGGGATTGAATCTCAGTCAGTGACAGGGATTGAACCTCAGAAAATGTCAGGAATTGAATCTCAATCAGTGACAGGGATTGAATCTCCGTCAGTGACAGGGATTGAGCCTTAGTCAGTGACAGGGATTGAATCTCAGTCAGTGACAGGGATTGAGCCTCAGTCATTGACAGGGATTGAGCCTCAGTCAGTGACAGGGACTGAACCTCAGTCAGTGACAGGGATTGACCCTCAGTTAGTGACAGGGCATGAACATCCGTCAGTGACAGGGATTGAATCTCAGTCAGTGACAGGGATTGAGCCTCAGTCAGTGACACAGATTGAATCTCAGTTGGTGACAGGGATTTACCATCAGTCAGTGACTGAGATTGACCCACAGACAGTGACAGGGATTGAGCCTCAGTAAGTGACAGGGATTGAACCTCAGTCAGTGACAGGGATTGACCCTCAGTTAGTGACAGGGTTTGAAAATCCGTCAGTGACAGGGATTGAACCTCAGTCAGTGACAGGGATTGTATCTCAGTTAATTAAATGGGATTGAATCTCAGTGAGTGACAGGGATTGAACCTCAGAAAGTGACAGGAATTGAATCTCAATCAGTGACAGGGATTGAACCTTAGTCAGTGACAGGGATTGAATCTCAGTCAGTGACAGGGATTGAGCCTCAGTCATTGACAGGGATTGAGCCTCAGTAAGTGACAGGGATTGAACCTCAGTCAGTGACAGTGATTGAATCTCAGTCAGTGACAGGGTTTGAATCTCAGTCAGTGACAGGGATTGAATGTCAGACAAAGTCAGGGATTTGATCTCAGTCTGTGACAGGAATAGACCCTCACTCTGTGACAGGGATTGAACCTCACTCAGTGACAGGGATTGAATCTCAGACAGTGACAGGGATTGATCCTCAGTCAGTGACAGGGACTGAATCTCAGTCAGTGACTGGGATTGAATCTCAGTCAGTGACAGGGATTGAACCTCAGTCAGTGACAGGAATTTAATCTCAATCAGTGACAGGGATTGAACCTCCGTCAGTGACAGGGATTGAACCTTAATCAGTGACAGGGATTGAATCTCAGACAGTGACAGGGATTGAATCTCAGTCTGTGACAGGGATTGAATCTCAGTCAGTGACAGGGATTGAACCTCAGTCAGTGACAGGAATTGAATCTCAATCAGTGACAGGGATTGAGCCTCAGTCATTGACAGGGATTGAGCCTCAGTAAGTGACAGGGCCTGAACCTCAGTCAGTGACAGGGATTGAATCTCAGTCAGTGACTGGCATTGACCCTCAGACAGTGACAGGGATTGAAACTCAGTCAGTGACCGGGATTGAGCCTCAGTCAGTGACAGGGATTGAGCCTCAGTAAGTGACAGGGATTGAATCTCAGTCAGTGACAGGGATTGAATCTCAGCCAGTGACAGGGGTTGAACCTCAGTCTGTGACAGGGATTGACTCTCAGCCAGTGACAGCGATTGAACCTCAGTCTGTGACAGGGATTGACTCTCACTCTGTGACAGGGATTGAACCTCAGTCAGTGACAGGGATTGAAAATCAGACAGTGACAGGGATTGAATCTCAGTTAGTGACAGGGATTAAACCTCACTCAGTGACAGGGATTGAATCTCAGACAGTGACAGGGATTGATTCTCAGTCAGTGACATGGATTGAATCTCAGTCAGTGACTGGGATTGACCCTCAGACAGTGACAGGGATTGAATCTCAGTCAGTGACAGGGATTGAATCTCAGTCAGTGACAGGGATTGAACCTCAGTCAGTGACAGGAATTGAATCTCAATCAGTGACAGGGATTGAACCTCCGTCAGTGACAGGGATTGAACCTTAATCAGTGACAGGGATTGAATCTCAGACAGTGACAGGGATTGAATCTCAGTCTGTGACAGGCATTGAACCTCAGTCAGTGACTGGGATTGAACCTTTGTCAGTGACTGGGATTGACCCTCAGTCAGTGACAGGGATTGAATCTCAGTCAGTGACAGGGATTCAATCTCAGACAGTGACAGGGATTGAATCTCAGTATGTGACAGGCATTGAACCTCAGTCAGTGACTGAGATTGACCCTCAGACAGTAACAGGGATTGAATCTCAGTCAGTGACAGGGATTGAGCCTCAGTCAGTGACACGGATTGAGCCTCAGTAAGTGACAGGGATTGAACCTCAGTCAGTGACAGGGATTGACCCTCAGTCAGTGACAGGGATTGAACTTCCGTCAGTGACAGGGATTGAACCTCAGTCAGTGACAGGAAGTGAATCTCAGCCAGTGACAGGGATTGAACCTCAATCAGTGACATGGATTGAATCTCAGTCTGTGACAGGGAATGAATCTCTAACAGTGACAGGGAATAAGCCTTTGTCGGTGACAAGGATTGATTTTCAGTTAGTGACAGGGATTGACCCTCAGACAGTGACTGGGATTGAATCTCAGTTAGTGACAGGGATTCAATCTCAGTTCGTGACAGGGATTGAGCCTCAGTCAGTGACAGGGATTGAATCTCAGACAGTGAGAGGGATTGAGCCTCAGTCAGTGTCAGGGTTTGAGCTTCAGTATGTGACAGGGATTGAATCTCAGTTAGTGACAGGGATTGACCCTCAGTCAGTGACAGGGATTGAATCTCAGTCTGTGACAGGGATTGAACCTCAGTCAGTGACAGGGATTGAATCTCAGACAGTGGCAGGGATTGAATCTCAGTCTGTGACAGGGATTGAATCTCAGTCTGTGACAGGGATTGAACTTCAGTCAGTGACAGGGATTGATTCTCAGTCAGTGACAGGGATTGAGCCTCAGTCAGTGACAGGGATTGAATCTCAGTTAGTGACAGGGATTTAATCTCAGTCAGTGAATGAGATTGACCCACAGACAGTGACAGGGATTGAATCTCATTCAGTGACAGGGATTGAATCTCAGTTAGTGACAGGGATTCAATCTCAGTCAGTGACAGGGATTGAACCTCAGTCAGTGACAGGGATTGTATCTCAGTTAGGTAAATGGGATTGAATCTCAGTCAGTGACAGGGATTGAACCTCAGTCAGTGACAGGGATTGTATCTCAGTTAGGTAAATGGGATTGAATCTCAGTCAGTGACAGGGATTGAACCTCAGAAAATGTCAGGAATTGAATCTCAATCAGTGACAGGGATTGAATCTCCGTCAGTGACAGGGATTGAACCTTAGTCAGTGACAGGGATTGAATCTCAGTCAGTGACAGGGATTGAGCCTCAGTCAGTGACAGGGATTGAGCCTCAGTCAGTGACAGGGACTGAACCTCAGTCAGTGACAGGGATTGACCCTCAGTTAGTGACAGGGCATGAACATCCGTCAGTGACAGGGATTGAATCTCAGTCAGTGACAGGGATTGAGCCTCAGTCAGTGACACAGATTGAATCTCAGTTGGTGACAGGGATTTACCATCAGTCAGTGACTGAGATTGACCCACAGACAGTGACAGGGATTGAGCCTCAGTAAGTGACAGGGATTGAACCTCAGTCAGTGACAGGGATTGACCCTCAGTTAGTGACAGGGTTTGAAAATCCGTCAGTGACAGGGATTGAACCTCAGTCAGTGACAGGGATTGTATCTCAGTTAATTAAATGGGATTGAATCTCAGTGAGTGACAGGGATTGAACCTCAGAAAGTGACAGGAATTGAATCTCAATCAGTGACAGGGATTGAACCTTAGTCAGTGACAGGGATTGAATCTCAGTCAGTGACAGGGATTGAGCCTCAGTCATTGACAGGGATTGAGCCTCAGTAAGTGACAGGGATTGAACCTCAGTCAGTGACAGTGATTGAATCTCAGTCAGTGACAGGGTTTGAATCTCAGTCAGTGACAGGGATTGAATGTCAGACAAAGTCAGGGATTTGATCTCAGTCTGTGACAGGAATAGACCCTCACTCTGTGACAGGGATTGAACCTCACTCAGTGACAGGGATTGAATCTCAGACAGTGACAGGGATTGATCCTCAGTCAGTGACAGGGATTGAATCTCAGTCAGTGACTGGGATTGAATCTCAGTCAGTGACAGGAATTGAACCTCAGTCAGTGACAGGAATTTAATCTCAATCAGTGACAGGGATTGAACCTCCGTCAGTGACAGGGATTGAACCTTAATCAGTGACAGGGATTGAATCTCAGACAGTGACAGGGATTGAATCTCAGTCTGTGACAGGGATTGAATCTCAGTCAGTGACAGGGATTGAACCTCAGTCAGTGACAGGAATTGAATCTCAATCAGTGACAGGGATTGAGCCTCAGTCATTGACAGGGATTGAGCCTCAGTAAGTGACAGGGACTGAACCTCAGTCAGTGACAGGGATTGAATCTCAGTCAGTGACTGGCATTGACCCTCAGACAGTAACAGGGATTGAAACTCAGTCAGTGACCGGGATTGAGCCTCAGTCAGTGACAGGGATTGAGCCTCAGTAAGTGACAGGGATTGAATCTCAGTCAGTGACAGGGATTGAATCTCAGCCAGTGACAGGGGTTGAACCTCAGTCTGTGACAGGGATTGACTCTCAGCCAGTGACAGGGATTGAACCTCAGTCTGTGACAGGGATTGACTCTCACTCTGTGACAGGGATTGAACCTCAGTCAGTGACAGGGATTGAAAATCAGACAGTGACAGGGATTGAATCTCAGTTAGTGACAGGGATTAAACCTCACTCAGTGACAGGGATTGAATCTCAGACAGTGACAGGGATTGATTCTCAGTCAGTGACATGGATTGAATCTCAGTCAGTGACTGGGATTGACCCTCAGACAGTGACAGGGATTGAATCTCAGTCAGTGACAGGGATTGAATCTCAGTCAGTGACAGGGATTGAACCTCAGTCAGTGACAGGAATTGAATCTCAATCAGTGACAGGGATTGAACCTCCGTCAGTGACAGGGATTGAACCTTAATCAGTGACAGGGATTGAATCTCAGACAGTGACAGGGATTGAATCTCAGTCTGTGACAGGCATTGAACCTCAGTCAGTGACTGGGATTGAACCTTTGTCAGTGACTGGGATTGACCCTCAGTCAGTGACAGGGATTGAATCTCAGTCAGTGACAGGGATTCAATCTCAGACAGTGACAGGGATTGAATCTCAGTATGTGACAGGCATTGAACCTCAGTCAGTGACTGAGATTGACCCTCAGACAGTAACAGGGATTGAATCTCAGTCAGTGACAGGGATTGAGCCTCAGTCAGTGACACGGATTGAGCCTCAGTAAGTGACAGGGATTGAACCTCAGTCAGTGACAGGGATTGACCCTCAGTCAGTGACAGGGATTGAACTTCCGTCAGTGACAGGGATTGAACCTCAGTCAGTGACAGGAAGTGAATCTCAGCCAGTGACAGGGATTGAACCTCAATCAGTGACATGGATTGAATCTCAGTCTGTGACAGGGAATGAATCTCTAACAGTGACAGGGAATAAGCCTTTGTCGGTGACAAGGATTGATTTTCAGTTAGTGACAGGGATTGACCCTCAGACAGTGACTGGGATTGAATCTCAGTTAGTGACAGGGATTCAATCTCAGTTCGTGACAGGGATTGAGCCTCAGTCAGTGACAGGGATTGAATCTCAGACAGTGAGAGGGATTGAGCCTCAGTCAGTGTCAGGGTTTGAGCTTCAGTATGTGACAGGGATTGAACCTCAGTTAGTGACAGGGATTGACCCTCAGTCAGTGACAGGGATTGAATCTCAGTCTGTGACAGGGATTGAACCTCAGTCAGTGACAGGGATTGAATCTCAGACAGTGGCAGGGATTGAATCTCAGTCTGTGACAGGGATTGAATCTCAGTCTGTGACAGGGATTGAACTTCAGTCAGTGACAGGGATTGATTCTCAGTCAGTGACAGGGATTGAGCCTCAGTCAGTGACAGGGATTGAATCTCAGTTAGTGACAGGGATTTAATCTCAGTCAGTGAATGAGATTGACCCACAGACAGTGACAGGGATTGAATCTCATTCAGTGACAGGGATTGAATCTCAGTTAGTGACAGGGATTCAATCTCAGTCAGTGACAGGGATTGAACCTCCATCAGTGACAGGGATTGAACCTCAGTCAGTGACAGGGATTGTATCTCAGTTAGGTAAATGGGATTGAATCTCAGTCAGTGACAGGGATTGAACCACAGAAAATGTCAGGAATTGAATCTCAATCAGTGACAGGGATTGAATCTCCGTCAGTGACAGGGATTGAACCTTAGTCAGTGACAGGGATTGAATCTCAGTCAGTGACAGGGATTGAGCCTCAGTCATTGACAGGGATTGAGCCTCAGTCAGTGACAGGGACTGAACCTCAGTCAGTGACAGGGATTGACCCTCAGTTAGTGACAGGGCATGAACATCCGTCAGTGACAGGGATTGAATCTCAGTCAGTGACAGGGATTGAGCCTCAGTCAGTGACACAGATTGAATCTCAGTTGGTGACAGGGATTTACCATCAGTCAGTGACAGGGATTGAGCCTCAGTCAGTGACACGGATTGAGCCTCAGTAAGTGACAGGGATTGAACCTCAGTCAGTGACAGGGATTGACCCTCAGTCAGTGACAGGGATTGAACTTCCGTCAGTGACAGGGATTGAACCTCAGTCAGTGACAGGAAGTGAATCTCAGCCAGTGACAGGGATTGAACCTCAATCAGTGACATGGATTGAATCTCAGTCTGTGACAGGGAATGAATCTCTAACAGTGACAGGGAATAAGCCTTTGTCGGTGACAAGGATTGATTTTCAGTTAGTGACAGGGATTGACCCTCAGACAGTGACTGGGATTGAATCTCAGTTAGTGACAGGGATTCAATCTCAGTTCGTGACAGGGATTGAGCCTCAGTCAGTGACAGGGATTGAATCTCAGACAGTGAGAGGGATTGAGCCTCAGTCAGTGTCAGGGTTTGAGCTTCAGTATGTGACAGGGATTGAATCTCAGTTAGTGACAGGGATTGACCCTCAGTCAGTGACAGGGATTGAATCTCAGTCTGTGACAGGGATTGAACCTCAGTCAGTGACAGGGATTGAATCTCAGACAGTGGCAGGGATTGAATCTCAGTCTGTGACAGGGATTGAATCTCAGTCTGTGACAGGGATTGAACTTCAGTCAGTGACAGGGATTGATTCTCAGTCAGTGACAGGGATTGAGCCTCAGTCAGTGACAGGGATTGAATCTCAGTTAGTGACAGGGATTTAATCTCAGTCAGTGAATGAGATTGACCCACAGACAGTGACAGGGATTGAATCTCATTCAGTGACAGGGATTGAATCTCAGTTAGTGACAGGGATTCAATCTCAGTCAGTGACAGGGATTGAACCTCAGTCAGTGACAGGGATTGTATCTCAGTTAGGTAAATGGGATTGAATCTCAGTCAGTGACAGGGATTGAACCTCAGTCAGTGACAGGGATTGTATCTCAGTTAGGTAAATGGGATTGAATCTCAGTCAGTGACAGGGATTGAACCTCAGAAAATGTCAGGAATTGAATCTCAATCAGTGACAGGGATTGAATCTCCGTCAGTGACAGGGATTGAACCTTAGTCAGTGACAGGGATTGAATCTCAGTCAGTGACAGGGATTGAGCCTCAGTCATTGACAGGGATTGAGCCTCAGTCAGTGACAGGGACTGAACCTCAGTCAGTGACAGGGATTGACCCTCAGTTAGTGACAGGGCATGAACATCCGTCAGTGACAGGGATTGAATCTCAGTCAGTGACAGGGATTGAGCCTCAGTCAGTGACACAGATTGAATCTCAGTTGGTGACAGGGATTTACCATCAGTCAGTGACTGAGATTGACCCACAGACAGTGACAGGGATTGAGCCTCAGTAAGTGACAGGGATTGAACCTCAGTCAGTGACAGGGATTGACCCTCAGTTAGTGACAGGGTTTGAAAATCCGTCAGTGACAGGGATTGAACCTCAGTCAGTGACAGGGATTGTATCTCAGTTAATTAAATGGGATTGAATCTCAGTGAGTGACAGGGATTGAACCTCAGAAAGTGACAGGAATTGAATCTCAATCAGTGACAGGGATTGAACCTTAGTCAGTGACAGGGATTGAATCTCAGTCAGTGACAGGGATTGAGCCTCAGTCATTGACAGGGATTGAGCCTCAGTAAGTGACAGGGATTGAACCTCAGTCAGTGACAGTGATTGAATCTCAGTCAGTGACAGGGTTTGAATCTCAGTCAGTGACAGGGATTGAATGTCAGACAAAGTCAGGGATTTGATCTCAGTCTGTGACAGGAATAGACCCTCACTCTGTGACAGGGATTGAACCTCACTCAGTGACAGGGATTGAATCTCAGACAGTGACAGGGATTGATCCTCAGTCAGTGACAGGGATTGAATCTCAGTCAGTGACTGGGATTGAATCTCAGTCAGTGACAGGAATTGAACCTCAGTCAGTGACAGGAATTTAATCTCAATCAGTGACAGGGATTGAACCTCCGTCAGTGACAGGGATTGAACCTTAATCAGTGACAGGGATTGAATCTCAGACAGTGACAGGGATTGAATCTCAGTCTGTGACAGGGATTGAATCTCAGTCAGTGACAGGGATTGAACCTCAGTCAGTGACAGGAATTGAATCTCAATCAGTGACAGGGATTGAGCCTCAGTCATTGACAGGGATTGAGCCTCAGTAAGTGACAGGGACTGAACCTCAGTCAGTGACAGGGATTGAATCTCAGTCAGTGACTGGCATTGACCCTCAGACAGTAACAGGGATTGAAACTCAGTCAGTGACCGGGATTGAGCCTCAGTCAGTGACAGGGATTGAGCCTCAGTAAGTGACAGGGATTGAATCTCAGTCAGTGACAGGGATTGAATCTCAGCCAGTGACAGGGGTTGAACCTCAGTCTGTGACAGGGATTGACTCTCAGCCAGTGACAGGGATTGAACCTCAGTCTGTGACAGGGATTGACTCTCACTCTGTGACAGGGATTGAACCTCAGTCAGTGACAGGGATTGAAAATCAGACAGTGACAGGGATTGAATCTCAGTTAGTGACAGGGATTAAACCTCACTCAGTGACAGGGATTGAATCTCAGACAGTGACAGGGATTGATTCTCAGTCAGTGACATGGATTGAATCTCAGTCAGTGACTGGGATTGACCCTCAGACAGTGACAGGGATTGAATCTCAGTCAGTGACAGGGATTGAATCTCAGTCAGTGACAGGGATTGAACCTCAGTCAGTGACAGGAATTGAATCTCAATCAGTGACAGGGATTGAACCTCCGTCAGTGACAGGGATTGAACCTTAATCAGTGACAGGGATTGAATCTCAGACAGTGACAGGGATTGAATCTCAGTCTGTGACAGGCATTGAACCTCAGTCAGTGACTGGGATTAAACCTTTGTCAGTGACTGGGATTGACCCTCAGTCAGTGACAGGGATTGAATCTCAGTCAGTGACAGGGATTCAATCTCAGACAGTGACAGGGATTGAATCTCAGTATGTGACAGGCATTGAACCTCAGTCAGTGACTGAGATTGACCCTCAGACAGTAACAGGGATTGAATCTCAGTCAGTGACAGGGATTGAGCCTCAGTCAGTGACACGGATTGAGCCTCAGTAAGTGACAGGGATTGAACCTCAGTCAGTGACAGGGATTGACCCTCAGTCAGTGACAGGGATTGAACTTCCGTCAGTGACAGGGATTGAACCTCAGTCAGTGACAGGAAGTGAATCTCAGCCAGTGACAGGGATTGAACCTCAATCAGTGACATGGATTGAATCTCAGTCTGTGACAGGGAATGAATCTCTAACAGTGACAGGGAATAAGCCTTTGTCGGTGACAAGGATTGATTTTCAGTTAGTGACAGGGATTGACCCTCAGACAGTGACTGGGATTGAATCTCAGTTAGTGACAGGGATTCAATCTCAGTTCGTGACAGGGATTGAGCCTCAGTCAGTGACAGGGATTGAATCTCAGACAGTGAGAGGGATTGAGCCTCAGTCAGTGTCAGGGTTTGAGCTTCAGTATGTGACAGGGATTGAACCTCAGTTAGTGACAGGGATTGACCCTCAGTCAGTGACAGGGATTGAATCTCAGTCTGTGACAGGGATTGAACCTCAGTCAGTGACAGGGATTGAATCTCAGACAGTGGCAGGGATTGAATCTCAGTCTGTGACAGGGATTGAATCTCAGTCTGTGACAGGGATTGAACTTCAGTCAGTGACAGGGATTGATTCTCAGTCAGTGACAGGGATTGAGCCTCAGTCAGTGACAGGGATTGAATCTCAGTTAGTGACAGGGATTTAATCTCAGTCAGTGAATGAGATTGACCCACAGACAGTGACAGGGATTGAATCTCATTCAGTGACAGGGATTGAATCTCAGTTAGTGACAGGGATTCAATCTCAGTCAGTGACAGGGATTGAACCTCCATCAGTGACAGGGATTGAACCTCAGTCAGTGACAGGGATTGTATCTCAGTTAGGTAAATGGGATTGAATCTCAGTCAGTGACAGGGATTGAACCACAGAAAATGTCAGGAATTGAATCTCAATCAGTGACAGGGATTGAATCTCCGTCAGTGACAGGGATTGAACCTTAGTCAGTGACAGGGATTGAATCTCAGTCAGTGACAGGGATTGAGCCTCAGTCATTGACAGGGATTGAGCCTCAGTCAGTGACAGGGACTGAACCTCAGTCAGTGACAGGGATTGACCCTCAGTTAGTGACAGGGCATGAACATCCGTCAGTGACAGGGATTGAATCTCAGTCAGTGACAGGGATTGAGCCTCAGTCAGTGACACAGATTGAATCTCAGTTGGTGACAGGGATTTACCATCAGTCAGTGACTGAGATTGACCCACAGACAGTGACAGGGATTGAGCCTCAGTAAGTGACAGGGATTGAACCTCAGTCAGTGACAGGGATTGACCCTCAGTTAGTGACAGGGTTTGAAAATCCGTCAGTGACAGGGATTGAACCTCAGTCAGTGACAGGGATTGTATCTCAGTTAATTAAATGGGATTGAATCTCAGTGAGTGACAGGGATTGAACCTCAGAAAGTGACAGGAATTGAATCTCAATCAGTGACAGGGATTGAACCTTAGTCAGTGACAGGGATTGAATCTCAGTCAGTGACAGGGATTGAGCCTCAGTCATTGACAGGGATTGAGCCTCAGTAAGTGACAGGGATTGAACCTCAGTCAGTGACAGTGATTGAATCTCAGTCAGTGACAGGGTTTGAATCTCAGTCAGTGACAGGGATTGAATGTCAGACAAAGTCAGGGATTTGATCTCAGTCTGTGACAGGAATAGACCCTCACTCTGTGACAGGGATTGAACCTCACTCAGTGACAGGGATTGAATCTCAGACAGTGACAGGGATTGATCCTCAGTCAGTGACAGGGATTGAATCTCAGTCAGTGACTGGGATTGAATCTCAGTCAGTGACAGGGATTGAACCTCAGTCAGTGACAGGAATTTAATCTCAATCAGTGACAGGGATTGAACCTCCGTCAGTGACAGGGATTGAACCTTAATCAGTGACAGGGATTGAATCTCAGACAGTGACAGGGATTGAATCTCAGTCTGTGACAGGCATTGAACCTCAGTCAGTGACAGGGATTGACTCTCAGTTAGTTAATTGGGGTTGAATCTCAGTCAGTGACAGGGATTGAATCTCAGTTAGTGACAGGGATTCAATCTCAGACAGTGACAGGGATTCAATCTCAGTCTGTGACAAGCATTGAACCTCAGTCAGTGACAGGGATTGAACCTTAGTCAGTGACAGGGATTGAATCTCAGTCAGTGACAGGGATTGAGCCTCTGTCATTGACAGGGATTGAGCCTCAGTAAGTGACAGGGATTGAACCTCAGTCAGTGACCGTGATTGAATCTCAGTCAGTGACAGGGTTTGAATCTCAATCAGTGACAGGGATTGAATGTCAGACAAAGTCAGGGATTTGATCTCAGTCTGTGACAGGAATAGACCCTCAGTCAGTGACAGGGACTGAGCATCAATCAGTAACAGTGATTGAGCTTCAGTCAGTGACAGGGATTGAATCTCAATCAGTGACTGGGACTGAGCCTCAGTCAGTGACAGGAATTGAACCTCAGTCAGTGACAGGGATTGAACATGAGTCAGTGACAGCGATTGAACCTCAGTCAGTGATAGGGATTGAACCTCAGTCTGTGACAGGGATTGAAGCTCAGTCTGAAACAGGGATTGAATCGCAGTCAGTGACAGGGATTGAGCCTCAATCAGTGACAGGGATCTATCCTCAGTCAGTGAGTGGGATTGAGCCTCCATCAGTGACAGGGATTGAATACTCAGTCAGTGACAGGGATTCAATCTCAGTCAGTGACAGGGATTCAATCTCAGTCAGTGACTGGCATTGACCCTCAGACAGTGACAGGGATTGAGCCTCAGTAAGTGACAGGGATTGAATCTCAGTCAGTGACAGGGATTGAATCTCAGCCAGTGACAGGGGTTGAACCTCAGTCTGTGACAGGGATTGACTCTCAGCCAGTGACAGGGATTGAACCTCAGTCTGTGACAGGGATTGACTCTCACTCTGTGACAGGGATTGAACCTTAGTCAGTGACAGGGATTGAAAATCAGACAGTGACAGGGATTGAATCTCAGTTACTGACAGGGATTGAACCTCACTCAGTGACAGGGATTGAATCTCAGACAGTGACAGGGATTGATCCTCAGTCAGTGACAGGGATTGAATCTCAGTCAGTGACTGGGATTGACCCTCAGACAGTGACAGGGATTGAATCTCAGTCAGTGACAGGGATTGAATCTCAGTCAGTGACAGGGATTGAACCTCCGTCAGTGACAGGGATTGAACCTTAATCAGTGACAGGGATTAAATCTCAGACAGTGACAGGGATTGAATCTCAGTCTGTGACAGGCATTGAACCTCAGTCAGTGACTGGGACTGAACCTTTGTCAGTGACTGGGATTGACCCTCAGTCAGTGACAGGGATTGAATCTCAGTTAGTGACAGGGATTCAATCTCAGACAGTGACAGGGATTGAATCTCAGTCTGTGACAAGAATTGAACCTCAGTCAGTGACTGAGATTGACCCTCAGACAGTAACAGGGATTGAATCTCAGTCAGTGACAGGGATTGAGCCTCAGTCAGTGACACGGATTGAGCCTCAGTAAGTGACAGGGATTGACCCTCAGTCAGTGACAGGGATTGAATCTCAGTTAGTGACAGGGATTCAATCTCAGACAGTGACAGGGATTGAATCTCAGTCTGTGACAAGCATTGAACCTCAGTCAGTGACAGGGATTGAACCTTAGTCAGTGACAGGGATTGAATCTCAGTCAGTGACAGGGATTGAGCCTCAGTCATTGACAGGGATTGAGCCTCAGTAAGTGACAGGGATTGAACCTCAGTCAGTGACAGTGATTGAATCTCAGTCAGTGACAGGGTTTGAATCTCAGTCAGTGACAGGGATTGAAAATCAGACAGTGACAGGGATTGAATCTCAGTTAGTGACAGGGATTAAACCTCACTCAGTGACAGGGATTGAATCTCAGACAGTGACAGGGATTGATTCTCAGTCAGTGACATGGATTGAATCTCAGTCAGTGACTGGGATTGACCCTCAGACAGTGACAGGGATTGAATCTCAGTCAGTGACAGGGATTGAATCTCAGTCAGTGACAGGGATTGAACCTCAGTCAGTGACAGGAATTGAATCTCAATCAGTGACAGGGATTGAACCTCCGTCAGTGACAGGGATTGAACCTTAATCAGTGACAGGGATTGAATCTCAGACAGTGACAGGGATTGAATCTCAGTCTGTGACAGGCATTGAACCTCAGTCAGTGACTGGGATTAAACCTTTGTCAGTGACTGGGATTGACCCTCAGTCAGTGACAGGGATTGAATCTCAGTCAGTGACAGGGATTCAATCTCAGACAGTGACAGGGATTGAATCTCAGTATGTGACAGGCATTGAACCTCAGTCAGTGACTGAGATTGACCCTCAGACAGTAACAGGGATTGAATCTCAGTCAGTGACAGGGATTGAGCCTCAGTCAGTGACACGGATTGAGCCTCAGTAAGTGACAGGGATTGAACCTCAGTCAGTGACAGGGATTGACCCTCAGTCAGTGACAGGGATTGAACTTCCGTCAGTGACAGGGATTGAACCTCAGTCAGTGACAGGAAGTGAATCTCAGCCAGTGACAGGGATTGAACCTCAATCAGTGACATGGATTGAATCTCAGTCTGTGACAGGGAATGAATCTCTAACAGTGACAGGGAATAAGCCTTTGTCGGTGACAAGGATTGATTTTCAGTTAGTGACAGGGATTGACCCTCAGACAGTGACTGGGATTGAATCTCAGTTAGTGACAGGGATTCAATCTCAGTTCGTGACAGGGATTGAGCCTCAGTCAGTGACAGGGATTGAATCTCAGACAGTGAGAGGGATTGAGCCTCAGTCAGTGTCAGGGTTTGAGCTTCAGTATGTGACAGGGATTGAACCTCAGTTAGTGACAGGGATTGACCCTCAGTCAGTGACAGGGATTGAATCTCAGTCTGTGACAGGGATTGAACCTCAGTCAGTGACAGGGATTGAATCTCAGACAGTGGCAGGGATTGAATCTCAGTCTGTGACAGGGATTGAATCTCAGTCTGTGACAGGGATTGAACTTCAGTCAGTGACAGGGATTGATTCTCAGTCAGTGACAGGGATTGAGCCTCAGTCAGTGACAGGGATTGAATCTCAGTTAGTGACAGGGATTTAATCTCAGTCAGTGAATGAGATTGACCCACAGACAGTGACAGGGATTGAATCTCATTCAGTGACAGGGATTGAATCTCAGTTAGTGACAGGGATTCAATCTCAGTCAGTGACAGGGATTGAACCTCCATCAGTGACAGGGATTGAACCTCAGTCAGTGACAGGGATTGTATCTCAGTTAGGTAAATGGGATTGAATCTCAGTCAGTGACAGGGATTGAACCACAGAAAATGTCAGGAATTGAATCTCAATCAGTGACAGGGATTGAATCTCCGTCAGTGACAGGGATTGAACCTTAGTCAGTGACAGGGATTGAATCTCAGTCAGTGACAGGGATTGAGCCTCAGTCATTGACAGGGATTGAGCCTCAGTCAGTGACAGGGACTGAACCTCAGTCAGTGACAGGGATTGACCCTCAGTTAGTGACAGGGCATGAACATCCGTCAGTGACAGGGATTGAATCTCAGTCAGTGACAGGGATTGAGCCTCAGTCAGTGACACAGATTGAATCTCAGTTGGTGACAGGGATTTACCATCAGTCAGTGACTGAGATTGACCCACAGACAGTGACAGGGATTGAGCCTCAGTAAGTGACAGGGATTGAACCTCAGTCAGTGACAGGGATTGACCCTCAGTTAGTGACAGGGTTTGAAAATCCGTCAGTGACAGGGATTGAACCTCAGTCAGTGACAGGGATTGTATCTCAGTTAATTAAATGGGATTGAATCTCAGTGAGTGACAGGGATTGAACCTCAGAAAGTGACAGGAATTGAATCTCAATCAGTGACAGGGATTGAACCTTAGTCAGTGACAGGGATTGAATCTCAGTCAGTGACAGGGATTGAGCCTCAGTCATTGACAGGGATTGAGCCTCAGTAAGTGACAGGGATTGAACCTCAGTCAGTGACAGTGATTGAATCTCAGTCAGTGACAGGGTTTGAATCTCAGTCAGTGACAGGGATTGAATGTCAGACAAAGTCAGGGATTTGATCTCAGTCTGTGACAGGAATAGACCCTCACTCTGTGACAGGGATTGAACCTCACTCAGTGACAGGGATTGAATCTCAGACAGTGACAGGGATTGATCCTCAGTCAGTGACAGGGATTGAATCTCAGTCAGTGACTGGGATTGAATCTCAGTCAGTGACAGGGATTGAACCTCAGTCAGTGACAGGAATTTAATCTCAATCAGTGACAGGGATTGAACCTCCGTCAGTGACAGGGATTGAACCTTAATCAGTGACAGGGATTGAATCTCAGACAGTGACAGGGATTGAATCTCAGTCTGTGACAGGCATTGAACCTCAGTCAGTGACAGGGATTGACTCTCAGTTAGTTAATTGGGGTTGAATCTCAGTCAGTGACAGGGATTGAATCTCAGTTAGTGACAGGGATTCAATCTCAGACAGTGACAGGGATTCAATCTCAGTCTGTGACAAGCATTGAACCTCAGTCAGTGACAGGGATTGAACCTTAGTCAGTGACAGGGATTGAATCTCAGTCAGTGACAGGGATTGAGCCTCTGTCATTGACAGGGATTGAGCCTCAGTAAGTGACAGGGATTGAACCTCAGTCAGTGACCGTGATTGAATCTCAGTCAGTGACAGGGTTTGAATCTCAATCAGTGACAGGGATTGAATGTCAGACAAAGTCAGGGATTTGATCTCAGTCTGTGACAGGAATAGACCCTCAGTCAGTGACAGGGACTGAGCATCAATCAGTAACAGTGATTGAGCTTCAGTCAGTGACAGGGATTGAATCTCAATCAGTGACTGGGACTGAGCCTCAGTCAGTGACAGGAATTGAACCTCAGTCAGTGACAGGGATTGAACATGAGTCAGTGACAGCGATTGAACCTCAGTCAGTGATAGGGATTGAACCTCAGTCTGTGACAGGGATTGAAGCTCAGTCTGAAACAGGGATTGAATCGCAGTCAGTGACAGGGATTGAGCCTCAATCAGTGACAGGGATCTATCCTCAGTCAGTGAGTGGGATTGAGCCTCCATCAGTGACAGGGATTGAATACTCAGTCAGTGACAGGGATTCAATCTCAGTCAGTGACAGGGATTCAATCTCAGTCAGTGACTGGCATTGACCCTCAGACAGTGACAGGGATTGAGCCTCAGTAAGTGACAGGGATTGAATCTCAGTCAGTGACAGGGATTGAATCTCAGCCAGTGACAGGGGTTGAACCTCAGTCTGTGACAGGGATTGACTCTCAGCCAGTGACAGGGATTGAACCTCAGTCTGTGACAGGGATTGACTCTCACTCTGTGACAGGGATTGAACCTTAGTCAGTGACAGGGATTGAAAATCAGACAGTGACAGGGATTGAATCTCAGTTACTGACAGGGATTGAACCTCACTCAGTGACAGGGATTGAATCTCAGACAGTGACAGGGATTGATCCTCAGTCAGTGACAGGGATTGAATCTCAGTCAGTGACTGGGATTGACCCTCAGACAGTGACAGGGATTGAATCTCAGTCAGTGACAGGGATTGAATCTCAGTCAGTGACAGGGATTGAACCTCCGTCAGTGACAGGGATTGAACCTTAATCAGTGACAGGGATTAAATCTCAGACAGTGACAGGGATTGAATCTCAGTCTGTGACAGGCATTGAACCTCAGTCAGTGACTGGGACTGAACCTTTGTCAGTGACTGGGATTGACCCTCAGTCAGTGACAGGGATTGAATCTCAGTTAGTGACAGGGATTCAATCTCAGACAGTGACAGGGATTGAATCTCAGTCTGTGACAAGAATTGAACCTCAGTCAGTGACTGAGATTGACCCTCAGACAGTAACAGGGATTGAATCTCAGTCAGTGACAGGGATTGAGCCTCAGTCAGTGACACGGATTGAGCCTCAGTAAGTGACAGGGATTGACCCTCAGTCAGTGACAGGGATTGAATCTCAGTTAGTGACAGGGATTCAATCTCAGACAGTGACAGGGATTGAATCTCAGTCTGTGACAAGCATTGAACCTCAGTCAGTGACAGGGATTGAACCTTAGTCAGTGACAGGGATTGAATCTCAGTCAGTGACAGGGATTGAGCCTCAGTCATTGACAGGGATTGAGCCTCAGTAAGTGACAGGGATTGAACCTCAGTCAGTGACAGTGATTGAATCTCAGTCAGTGACAGGGTTTGAATCTCAGTCAGTGACAGGGATTGAATGTCAGACAAAGTCAGGGATTTGATCTCAGTCTGTGACAGGAATAGACCCTCAGTCAGTGACAGGGACTGAGCATCAATCAGGAACAGTGATTGAGCTTCAGTCAGTGACAGGGATTGAATCTCAATCAGTGACTGGGATTGAGCCTCAGTCAGTGACAGGAATTGAACCTCAGTCAGTGACAGGGATTGAACATGAGTCAGTGACAGCGATTGAACCTCAGTCAGTGACAGGGATTGAACCTCCGTCAGTGACAGGGATTCAATCTCAGACAGTGACAGGGATTGAACCTCAGTCAGTGACTGAGATTGACCCTCAGACAGTAACAGGGATTGAATCTCAGTCAGTGACAGGGATTGAGCCTCAGTCAGTGACACGGATTGAGCCTCAGTAAGTGACAGGGATTGACCCTCAGTCAGTGACAGGGATTGAACTTCCGTCAGTGACAGGGATTGAACCTCAATCAGTGACTTGGATTGAATCTCAGTCTGTGACTGGGAATGAATCTCTAACAGTGACAGGGATTGAATCTCAGTCTGCGACAGGGATTGAATCTCAGTCAGTGACTGGGATTGAACCTTTGTCAGTGACTGGGATTGACCCTCAGTCAGTGACAGGGATTGAATCTCAGTTAGTGACAGAGATTCAATCTCAGACAGTGACAGGGATTGAATCTCAGTCTGTGACAAGCATTGAACCTCAGTCAGTGACAGGGATTGAACCTTCGTCAGTGACAGGGATTGAATCTCAGTCAGTGACAGGGATTGAGCCTCAGTCATTGACAGGGATTGAGCCTCAGTAAGTGACAGGGATTGAACCTCAGTCAGTGACAGTGATTGAATCTCAGTCAGTGACAGGGTTTGAATCTCAGTCAGTGACACGGATTGAATGTCAGACAAAGTCAGGGATTTGATCTCAGTCTGTGACAGGAATAGACCCTCAGTCAGTGACAGGGACTGAGCATCAATCAGTAACAGTGATTGAGCTTCAGTCAGTGACAGGGATTGAATCTCAATCAGTGACTGAGATTGACCCTCAGACAGTAACAGGGATTGAATCTCAGTCAGTGACAGGGATTGAGCCTCAGTAAGTGACAGGGATTGAATCTCAGTCAGTGACAGGGATTGAATCTCAGCCAGTGACAGGGGTTGAACCTCAGTCTGTGACAGGGATTGACTCTCAGCCAGTGACAGGGATTGAACCTCGGTCTGTGACAGGGATTGACTCTCACTCTGTGACAGGGATTGAACCTCAGTCAGTGACAGGGATTGAAAATCAGACAGTGACAGGGATTGAATCTCAGTTAGTGACAGGGATTGAACCTCACTCAGTGACAGGGATTGAATCTCAGACAGTGACAGGGATTGATCCTCAGTCAGTGACAGGGATTGAATCTCAGTCAGTGACTGGGATTGACCCTCAGACAGTGACAGGGATTGAATCTCAGTCAGTGACAGGGATTGAATCTCAGTCAGTGACAGGGATTGAACCTCAGTCAGTGACAGGAATTGAATCTCAATCAGTGACAGGGATTGAACCTCCGTCAGTGACAGGGATTGAACCTTAATCAGTGACAGGGATTGAATCTCAGACAGTGACAGGGATTGAATCTCAGTCTGTGACAGGCATTGAACCTCAGTCAGTGACTGGGATTGAACCTTTGTCAGTGACTGGGATTGACCCTCAGTCAGTGACACGGATTGAGCCTCAGTAAGTGACAGGGATTGACCCTCAGTCAGTGACAGGGATTGAACTTCCGTCAGTGACAGGGATTGAACCTCAATTAGTGACTTGGATTGAATCTCAGTCTGTGACAGGGAATGAATCTCTAACAGTGACAGGGATTGAATCTCAGTCTGTGACAGGGATTGAATCTCAATCAGTGACTGGGATTGAACCTTTGTCAGTGACTGGGATTGACCCTCAGTCAGTGACAGGGATTGAATCTCAGTTAGTGACAGAGATTCAATCTCAGACAGTGACAGGGATTGAATCTCAGTCTGTGACAAGCATTGAACCTCAGTCAGTGACAGGGATTGAGCCTCAGTAAGTGACAGGGATTGAACCTCAGTCAGTGACAGTGATTGAATCTCAGTCAGTGACAGGGTTTGAATCTCAGTCAGTGACACGGATTGAATGTCAGACAAAGTCAGGGATTTGATCTCAGTCTGTGACAGGAATAGACCCTCAGTCAGTGACAGGGACTGAGCATCAATCAGTAACAGTGATTGAGCTTCAGTCAGTGACAGGGATTGAATCTCAATCAGTGACTGAGATTGACCCTCAGACAGTAACAGGGATTGAATCTCAGTCAGTGACAGGGATTGAGCCTCAGTCAGTGACACGGATTGAGCCTCAGTAAGTGACAGGGATTGAACCTCAGTCAGTGACAGGGATTGAACTTCAGTCAGTGACAGGGTTTGAATCTCAGTCAGTGACAGGGATTGAATGTCAGACAAAGTCAGGGATTTGATCTCAGTCTGTGACAGGAATAGACCCTCAGTCAGTGACAGGGACTGAGCATCAATCAGTAACAGTGATTGAGCTTCAGTCAGTGACAGGGATTGAATCTCAATCAGTGACTGGGATTGAGCCTCAGTCAGTGACAGGAATTGAACCTCAGTCAGTGACAGGGATTGAACATGAGTCAGTGACAGCGATTGAACCTCAGTCAGTGATAGGGATTGAACCTCAGTCTGTGACAGGGATTCAAGCTCAGTCTGAAACAGGGATTGAATCGCAGTCAGTGACAGGGATTGAGCCTCAATCAGTGACAGGGATCTATCCTCAGTCAGTGAGTGGGATTGAGCCTCCATCAGTGACAGGGATTGAATTCTCAGTCAGTGACAGGGATTCAATCTCAGTCAGTGACAGGGATTCAATCTCAGTCAGTGACTGGCATTGACCCTCAGCCAGTGACAGGGATTGAGCCTCAGTAAGTGACAGGGATTGAATCTCAGTCAGTGACAGGGATTGAATCTCAGCCAGTGACAGGGGTTGAACCTCAGTCTGTGACAGGGATTGACTCTCAGCCAGTGACAGGGATTGAACCTCGGTCTGTGACAGGGATTGACTCTCACTCTGTGACAGGGATTGAACCTCAGTCAGTGACAGGGATTGAAAATCAGACAGTGACAGGGATTGAATCTCAGTTAGTGACAGGGATTGAACCTCACTCAGTGACAGGGATTGAATCTCAGACAGTGACAGGGATTGATCCTCAGTCAGTGACAGGGATTGAATCTCAGTCAGTGACTGGGATTGACCCTCAGACAGTGACAGGGATTGAATCTCAGTCAGTGACAGGGATTGAATCTCAGTCAGTGACAGGGATTGAACCTCAGTCAGTGACAGGAATTGAATCTCAATCAGTGACAGGGATTGAACCTCCGTCAGTGACAGGGATTGAACCTTAATCAGTGACAGGGATTGAATCTCAGACAGTGACAGGGATTGAATCTCAGTCTGTGACAGGCATTGAACCTCAGTCAGTGACTGGGATTGAACCTTTGTCAGCGACTGGGATTGACCCTCAGTCAGTGACACGGATTGAGCCTCAGTAAGTGACAGGGATTGACCCTCAGTCAGTGACAGGGATTGAACTTCCGTCAGTGACAGGGATTGAACCTCAATTAGTGACTTGGATTGAATCTCAGTCTGTGACAGGGAATGAATCTCTAACAGTGACAGGGATTGAATCTCAGTCTGTGACAGGGATTGAATCTCAATCAGTGACTGGGATTGAACCTTTGTCAGTGACTGGGATTGACCCTCAGTCAGTGACAGGGATTGAATCTCAGTTAGTGACAGAGATTCAATCTCAGACAGTGACAGGGATTGAATCTCAGTCTGTGACAAGCATTGAACCTCAGTCAGTGACAGGGATTGAGCCTCATTAAGTGACAGGGATTGAACCTCAGTCAGTGACAGTGATTGAATCTCAGTCAGTGACAGGGTTTGAATCTCAGTCAGTGACACGGATTGAATGTCAGACAAAGTCAGGGATTTGATCTCAGTCTGTGACAGGAATAGACCCTCAGTCAGTGACAGGGACTGAGCATCAATCAGTAACAGTGATTGAGCTTCAGTCAGTGACAGGGATTGAATCTCAATCAGTGACTGAGATTGACCCTCAGACAGTAACAGGGATTGAATCTCAGTCAGTGACAGGGATTGAGCCTCAGTCAGTGACACGGATTGAGCCTCAGTAAGTGACAGGGATTGAACCTCAGTCAGTGACAGGGATTGAACTTCAGTCAGTGACAGGGTTTGAATCTCAGTCAGTGACAGGGATTGAATGTCAGACAAAGTCAGGGATTTGATCTCAGTCTGTGACAGGAATAGACCCTCAGTCAGTGACAGGGACTGAGCATCAATCAGTAACAGTGATTGAGCTTCAGTCAGTGACAGGGATTGAATCTCAATCAGTGACTGGGATTGAGCCTCAGTCAGTGACAGGAATTGAACCTCAGTCAGTGACAGGGATTGAACATGAGTCAGTGACAGCGATTGAACCTCAGTCAGTGATAGGGATTGAACCTCAGTCTGTGACAGGGATTCAAGCTCAGTCTGAAACAGGGATTGAATCGCAGTCAGTGACAGGGATTGAGCCTCAATCAGTGACAGGGATCTATCCTCAGTCAGTGAGTGGGATTGAGCCTCCATCAGTGACAGGGATTGAATTCTCAGTCAGTGACAGGGATTCAATCTCAGTCAGTGACAGGGATTCAATCTCAGTCAGTGACTGGCATTGACCCTCAGACAGTGACAGGGATTGAGCCTCAGTAAGTGACAGGGATTGAATCTCAGTCAGTGACAGGGATTGAATCTCAGCCAGTGACAGGGGTTGAACCTCAGTCCGTGACAGGGATTGACTCTCAGCCAGTGACAGGGATTGAACCTCGGTCTGTGACAGGGATTGACTCTCACTCTGTGACAGGGATTGAACCTCAGTCAGTGACAGGGATTGAAAATCAGACAGTGACAGGGATTGAATCTCAGTTAGTGACAGGGATTGAACCTCACTCAGTGACAGGGATTGAATCTCAGACAGTGACAGGGATTGATCCTCAGTCAGTGACAGGGATTGAATCTCAGTCAGTGACTGGGATTGACCCTCAGACAGTGACAGGGATTGAATCTCAGTCAGTGACAGGGATTGAATCTCAGTCAGTGACAGGGATTGAACCTCAGTCAGTGACAGGAATTGAATCTCAATCAGTGACAGGGATTGAACCTCCGTCAGTGACAGGGATTGAACCTTAATCAGTGACAGGGATTGAATCTCAGACAGTGACAGGGATTGAATCTCAGTCTGTGACAGGGATTGAACCTCAGTCAGTGACTGGGATTGAACCTTTGTCAGTGACTGGGATTGACCCTCAGTCAGTGACAGGGATTGAATCTCAGTTAGTGACAGGGATTCAATCTCAGACAGTGACAGGGATTGAATCTCAGTCTGTGACAAGCATTAAACCTCAGTCAGTGACTGGGATTGAACCTTTGTCAGTGACTGGGAATGACCCTCAGTCAGTGACAGGGATTGAATCTCAGTCAGTGACTGAGATTGACCCTCAGACAGTAACAGGGATTGAATCTCAGTCAGTGACAGGGATTGAGCCTCAGTCAGTGACACGGATTGAGCCTCAGTAAGTGACAGGGATTGACCCTCAGTCAGTGACAGGGATTGAACTTCCGTCAGTGACAGGGATTGAACCTCAGTCAGTGACAGGAAGTGAATCTCAGCCAGTGACAGGGATTGAACCTTAATCAGTGACATGGATTGAATCTCAGTCTGTGACAGGGAATGAATCTCTTACAGTGACAGGGATTGAATCTCAGTCTGTGACAGGGATTGAGCCTTTGTCGGTGACAAGGATTGATTTTCAGTTCGTGACTGGGATTGACCCTCAGACAGTGACTGGGATTGAATCTCAGTTAGTGACAGGTATTGAATCTCAGTTAGTGACAGGGATTGAGCCTCAGTCAGTGACAGGGATTGAATCTCAGACAGTGACACGGATTGAGCCTCAGTCAGTGACAGGGTTTGAGCCTCAGTATGTGACAGGGATTGAACCTCAGTTAGTGACAGGGATTGACCCTCAGTCAGTGACAGGGATTGATCCTCCGTCAGTGACAGGGATTGAACCTCAGTCAGTGACAGGGATTTAACATTAGTCAGTGACAGGGATTGAATCTCAGACAGTGACAGGGATTGAACCTCAGTCAGTGAAAGGGATTGTATCTCAGTTAGTTAAATGGGATTGAATCTCAGTCAGTGACAGGGATTGAACCTCAGAAAATGACAGGAATTGAATCTCAATCAGTGACAGTGATTGAACCTTAGTCAGTGACATGGATTGAATCTCAGTCAGTGACAGGGATTGAGCCTCAGTCATTGACAGGGATTGAGCCTCAGTAAGTGACAGGGATTGAACCTCAGTCAGTGACAGGGATTGAATCTCTGTCAGTGACAGGGATTGAGCCTCAGTCAGTGACAGGGCTTGAATCTCAGTTGGTGACAGGGATTTAATCTCAGTCAGTGACTGAGATTGACCCACAGACAGTGACAGGGATCATCCACAGTCAGTGACACGGTTTGAGCCTCAGTCAGTGGCAGGGATTGACCCTCAGTCAGTGGCAGGATTGAATCTTAGTTAGTGACAGGGATTTAATCTCAGTCAGTGACTGGGATTGAGCCTCAGTCAGTGGCAGGGATTGAATCTCAGTTAGTGACCGGGATTTAATCTCAGTCAGTGACTGGGATTGACCCGCAGACAGTGACAGGGATTGACTCTCAGTCAGTGACAGGGATTGAATCGCTGTTAGTGACAGGGATTGACTCTCAGTCAGTGACAGGGATTGACTCTCAGTTAGTTAAATGGGGTTGAATCTCAGTCAGTGACAGGGATTGAGCCTCAATCAGTGACAGGGATCTATCCTCAGTCAGTGAGTGGGATTGAGCCTCCATCAGTGACAGGGATTGAATTCTCAGTCAGTGACAGGGATTCAATCTCAGTCAGTGACAGGGATTCAATCTCAGTCAGTGACTGGCATTGACCCTCAGACAGTGACAGGGATTGAGCCTCAGTAAGTGACAGGGATTGAATCTCAGTCAGTGACAGGGATTGAATCTCAGCCAGTGACAGGGGTTGAACCTCAGTCTGTGACAGGGATTGACTCTCAGCCAGTGACAGGGATTGAACCTCAGTCTGTGACAGGGATTGACTCTCACTCTGTGTCAGGGATTGAACCTCACTCAGTGACAGGGATTGAATCTCAGACAGTAACAGGGATTGATCCTCAGTCAATGACAGGGATTGAATCTCAGTCAGTGACTGGGATTGACCCTCAGGCAGTGACAGGGATTGAATCTCAGTCAGTGACAGGGATTGAATCTCAGTCAGTGACAGGGATTGAACCTCAGTCAGTGACAGGAATTGAATCTCAATCAGTGACAGGGATTGAACCTCCGTCAGTGACAGGGATTGAACCTTAATCAGTGACAGGGGTTGAATCTCAGACAGTGACAGGGATTGAATCTCAGTCTGTGACAGGCATTGAACCTCAGTCAGTGACTGGGATTGAACCTTTGTCAGTGACTGGGATTGACCCTCAGTCTATGACAGGGATTGAATCTCAGTTAGTGACAGGGATTCAATCTCAGACAGTGACAGGGATTGAATCTCAGTCTGTGACAAGCATTGAATCTCAGTCAGTGACAGGGATTGAACCTTAGTCAGTGACAGGGATTGAATCTCATTCAGTGACAGGGATTGAGCCTCAGTCATTGACAGGGATTGAGCCTCAGTAAGTGACAGGGATTGAACCTCAGTCAGTGACAGTGATTGAATCTCAGTCAGTGACAGGGTTTGAATCTCAGTCAGTGACAGGGATTGAATGTCAGACAAAGTCAGGGATTGAATCTCAGTCTGTGACAGGAATAGACCCTCAGTCAGTGACAGGGACTGAGCATCAATCAGTAACAGTGATTGAGCTTCAGTCAGTGACAGGGATTGAATCTCAATCAGTGACTGGGATTGAGCCTCAGTCAGTGACAGGAATTGAACCTCAGTCAGTGACAGGGATTGAACATGAGTCAGTGACAGCGATTGAACCTCAGTCAGTGATAGGGATTGAACCTCAGTCTGTGACAGGGATTCAAGCTCAGTCTGAAACAGGGATTGAATCGCAGTCAGTGACAGGGATTGAGCCTCAATCAGTGACAGGGATCTATCCTCAGTCAGTGAGTGGGATTGAGCCTCCATCAGTGACAGGGATTGAATTCTCAGTCAGTGACAGGGATTCAATCTCAGTCAGTGACAGGGATTCAATCTCAGTCTGTGACAGGGATTGACTCTCAGCCAGTGACAGGGATTGAACCTCAGTCTGTGACAGGGATTGACTCTCACTCTGTGACAGGGATTGAACCTCACTCAGTGACAGGGATTGAATCTCAGACAGTGACAGGGATTGATCCTCAGTCAGTGACAGGGATTGAATCTCAGTCAGTGACTGGGATTGACCCTCAGACAGTGACAGGGATTGAATCTCAGTCAGTGACAGGGATTGAATCTCAGTCAGTGACAGGGATTGAACCTCAGTCAGTGACAGGAATTGAATCTCAATCAGTGACAGGGATTGAACCTCCGTCAGTGACAGGGATTGAACCTTAATCAGTGACAGGGGTTGAATCTCAGACAGTGACAGGGATTGAATCTCAGTCTGTGACAGGCATTGAACCTCAGTCAGTGACTGGGATTGAACCTTTGTCAGTGACTGGGATTGACCCTCAGTCAGTGACAGGGATTGAATCTCAGTTAGTGACAGGGATTCAATCTCAGACAGTGACAGGGATTGAATCTCAGTCTGTGACAAGCATTGAATCTCAGTCAGTGACAGGGATTGAACCTTAGTCAGTGACAGGGATTGAATCTCAGTCAGTGACAGGGATTGAGCCTCAGTCATTGACAGGGATTGAGCCTCAGTAAGTGACAGGGATTGAACCTCAGTCAGTGACAGTGATTGAATCTCAGTCAGTGACAGGGTTTGAATCTCAGTCAGTGACAGGGATTGAATGTCAGACAAAGTCAGGGATTGAATCTCAGTCTGTGACAGGAATAGACCCTCAGTCAGTGACAGGGACTGTGCATCAATCAGTAACAGTGATTGAGCTTCAGTCAGTGACAGGGATTGAATCTCAATCAGTGACTGGGATTGTGCCTCAGTCAGTGACAGGAATTGAACCTCAGTCAGTGACAGGGATTGAACATGAGTCAGTGACAGCGATTGAACCTCAGTCAGTGATAGGGATTGAACCTCAGTCTGTGACAGGAATTCAAGCTCAGTCTGAAACAGGGATTGAATCGCAGTCAGTGACAGGGATTGAGCCTCAATCAGTGACAGGGATCTATCCTCAGTCAGTGAGTGGGATTGAGCCTCCATCAGTGACAGGGATTGAATTCTCAGTCAGTGACAGGGATTCAATCTCAGTCAGTGACAGGGATTCAATCTCAGTCAGTGACTGGCATTGTCCCTCAGACAGTGACAGGGATTGAGCCTCAGTAAGTGACAGGGATTGAATCTCAGTCAGTGACAGGGATTGATTCTCAGCCAGTGACAGGGGTTGAACCTCAGTCTGTGACAGGGATTGACTCTCAGCCAGTGACAGGGATTGAATCTCAGTCTGTGACAGGGATTGACTCTCACTCTGTGTCAGGGATTGAACCTCACTCAGTGACAGGGATTGAATCTCAGACAGTGACAGGGATTGATCCTCAGTCAGTGACAGGGATTGAATCTCAGTCAGTGACTGGGATTGACCCTCAGACAGTGACAGGGATTGAATCTCAGTCAGTGACAGGGATTGAATCTCAGTCAGTGACAGGGATTGAACCTCAGTCAGTGACAGGAATTGAATCTCAATCAGTAACAGGGATTGAACCTCAGTCAGAGACAGGGATTGAACCTTAATCAGTGACAGGGATTGACCCTCAGTCAGTGACAGGGATTGACCCTCAGTCAGTGACAGGGATTGAATCACAGTCTGTGACAGGGATTGAAAATCAGACAGTGACAGGGATTGAATCTCAGTTAGTGACAGGGATTGAACCTCACTCAGTGACAGGGATTGAATCTCAGACAGTGACAGGGATTGATCCTCAGTCAGTGACAGGGATTGAATCTCAGTCAGTGACTGGGAATGACCCTCAGACAGTGACAGGGATTGAATCTCAGTCAGTGACAGGGATTGAATCTCAGTCAGTGACAGGGATTGAACCTCAGTCAGTGACAGGAATTGAATCTCAATCAGTGACAGGGATTGAACCTCCGTCAGTGACAGGGATTGAACCTTAATCAGTGACAGGGATTGAATCTCAGTCTGTGACAGGCATTGAACCTCAGTCAATGACTGGGATTGAACCTTTGTCAGTGACTGGGATTGACCCTCAGTCAGTGACAGGGATTGAATCTCAGTTAGTGACAGGGATTCAATCTCAGACAGTGACAGGGATTGAATCTCAGTCTGTGACAAGCATTGAACCTCAGTCAGTGACTGAGATTGACCCTCAGACAGTAACAGGGATTGAATCTCAGTCAGTGACAGGGATTGAGCCTCAGTCAGTGACACGGATTGAGCCTCAGTAAGTGACAGGGATTGACCCTCAGCCAGTGACAGGGATTGAACCTCAATCAGTGACATGGATTGAATCTCAGTCTGTGACATGGAATGAATCTCTAACAGTGACAGGGATTGAATCTCAGACTGTGACAGGGATTGAATCTCAGTCAGTGACAGGGATTGAGCCTTTGTCGGTGACAAGGATTGATTTTCAGTTAGTGACTGGGATTGACCCTCAGACAGTGACTGGGATTGAATCTCAGTTAGTGACAGGTATTGAATCTCAGTTAGTGACAGGGATTGAGCCTCAGTCAGTGACAGGGATTGAATCTCAGACAGTGACACGGATTGAGCCTCAGTCAGTGACAGCGATTGAGCCTCAGTATGTGACAGGGATTGAACCTCAGTTAGTGACAGGGTTTGACCCTCAGTCAGTGACAGGGATTGATCCTCCGTCAGTGACAGGGATTGAACCTCAGTCAGTGACAGGGATTTAACATTAGTCAGTGACAGGGATTGAATCTCAGACAGTGACAGGGATTGAATCTCAGTCAGAGACAGGGATTGACCCTCAGATAGTGACAGGGATTGAATCTCAGTCAGTGACAGGGACTGAATCTCAGTCAGTGACAGGGATTGAACCTCAGTCAGTGACAGGAATTGAATCTCAATCAGTAACAGGGATTGAACCTCAGTCAGAGACAGGGATTGAACCTTAATCAGTGACAGGGATTGACCCTCAGTCAGTGACAGGGATTGACCCTCAGTCAGTGACAGGGATTGAATCACAGTCTGTGACAGGGATTGAAAATCAGACAGTGACAGGGATTGAATCTCAGTTAGTGACAGGGATTGAACCTCACTCAGTGACAGGGATTGAATCTCAGACAGTGACAGGGATTGATCCTCAGTCAGTGACAGGGATTGAATCTCAGTCAGTGACTGGGAATGACCCTCAGACAGTGACAGGGATTGAATCTCAGTCAGTGACAGGGATTGAATCTCAGTCAGTGACAGGGATTGAACCTCAGTCAGTGACAGGAATTGAATCTCAATCAGTGACAGGGATTGAACCTCCGTCAGTGACAGGGATTGAACCTTATTCAGTGACAGGGATTGAATCTCAGTCTGTGACAGGCATTGAACCTCAGTCAGTGACTGGGATTGAACCTTTGTCAGTGACTGGGATTGACCCTCAGTCAGTGACAGGGATTGAATCTCAGTTAGTGACAGGGATTCAATCTCAGACAGTGACAGGGATTGAATCTCAGTCTGTGACAAGCATTGAACCTCAGTCAGTGACTGAGATTGACCCTCAGACAGTAACAGGGATTGAATCTCAGTCAGTGACAGGGATTGAGCCTCAGTCAGTGACACGGATTGAGCCTCAGTAAGTGACAGGGATTGACCCTCAGCCAGTGACAGGGATTGAACCTCAATCAGTGACATGGATTGAATCTCAGTCTGTGACATGGAATGAATCTCTAACAGTGACAGGGATTGAATCTCAGTCTGTGACAGGGATTGAATCTCAGTCAGTGACAGGGATTGAGCCTTTGTCGGTGACAAGGATTGATTTTCAGTTAGTGACTGGGATTGACCCTCAGACAGTGACTGGGATTGAATCTCAGTTAGTGACAGGTATTGAATCTCAGTTAGTGACAGGGATTGAGCCTCAGTCAGTGACAGGGATGGAATCTCAGACAGTGACACGGATTGAGCCTCAGTCAGTGACAGGGTTTGAGCCTCAGTATGTGACAGGGATTGAACCTCAGTTAGTGACAGGGTTTGACCCTCAGTCAGTGACAGGGATTGATCCTCCGTCAGTGACAGGGATTGAACCTCAGTCAGTGACAGGGATTTAACATTAGTCAGTGACAGGGATTGAATCTCAGACAGTGACAGGGATTGAATCTCAGTCAGTGACAGGGATTGAACCTCAGTCAGTGAAAGGGATTGTATCTCAGTTAGTTAAATGGGATTGAATCTCAGTCAGTGACAGGGATTGAACCTCAGTCAGTGACAGGGATTGAATCTCAGTCAGTGACAGGGATTGAGCCTCAGTCAGTGACAGGGCTTGAATCTCAGTTGGTGACAGGGATTGAATCTCAGTCAGTGACAGGGATTTAATCTCAGTCAGTGACTGGGATTGAGCCTCAGTCAGTGGCAGGGATTTAATCTCAGTTAGTGACCGGGATTTTATCTCAGTCAGTGACTGGGATTGACCCGCAGACAGTGACAGGGATTGACTCTCAGTCAGTGACAGAGATTGAATCGCAGTTAGTGACAGGGATTGACTCTCAGTCAGTGACAGGGATTGACTCTCAGTCAGTGACAGGGATTGAGCCTCAATCAGTGACAGGGATCTATCCTCAGTCAGTGAGTGGGATTGAGCCTCCATCAGTGACAGGGATTGAACCTCCATCAGAGACAGGGACTGAACCTTAGTCAGTGACAGGGATTGAATCTCAGACAGTGACAGGGATTGAATCTCAGTCTGTGACAGGGATTGAACCTTATTCAGTGACCGGGATTGACCCTCAGTCAGTGACAGGGATTGAATCTCAGTCAGTGACAGGCTTTGAACCTCAGTCAGTGGCAGGGATTGAGCCTCAGTCAGTGACAGGAATTGAATCTCAGTTAGTGACAGGGATTTAATCTAAGTCAGTGACAGGGATTGAACCTCAGTCAGTGACAGGAATTGAATCTCAATCAGTAACAGGGATTGAACCTCAGTCAGAGACAGGGATTGAACCTTAATCAGTGACAGGGATTGACCCTCAGTCAGTGACAGGGATTGACCCTCAGTCAGTGACAGGGATTGAATCACAGTCTGTGACAGGGATTGAACCTCACTCAGTGACAGGGATTGAATCTCAGACAGTGACAGGGATTGATCCTCAGTCAGTGACAGGGATTGAATCTCAGTCAGTGACTGGGAATGACCCTCAGACAGTGACAGGGATTGAATCTCAGTCAGTGACAGGGATTGAACCTCAGTCAGTGACAGGAATTGAATCTCAATCAGTGACAGGGATTGAACCTCCGTCAGTGACAGGGATTGAACCTTAATCAGTGACAGGGATTGAATCTCAGTCTGTGACAGGCATTGAACCTCAGTCAGTGACTGGGATTGAACCTTTGTCAGTGACTGGGATTGACCCTCAGTCAGTGACAGGGATTGAATCTCAGTTAGTGACAGGGATTCAATCTCAGACAGTGACAGGGATTGAATCTCAGTCTGTGACAAGCATTGAACCTCAGTCAGTGACTGAGATTGACCCTCAGACAGTAACAGGGATTGAATCTCAGTCAGTGACAGGGATTGAGCCTCAGTCAGTGACACGGATTGAGCCTCAGTAAGTGACAGGGATTGACCCTCAGCCAGTGACAGGGATTGAACCTCAATCAGTGACATGGATTGAATCTCAGTCTGTGACATGGAATGAATCTCTAACAGTGACAGGGATTGAATCTCAGTCTGTGACAGGGATTGAATCTCAGTCAGTGACAGGGATTGAGCCTTTGTCGGTGACAAGGATTGATTTTCAGTTAGTGACTGGGATTGACCCTCAGACAGTGACTGGGATTGAATCTCAGTTAGTGACAGGTATTGAATCTCAGTTAGTGACAGGGATTGAGCCTCAGTCAGTGACAGGGATTGAATCTCAGACAGTGACACGGATTGAGCCTCAGTCAGTGACAGGGTTTGAGCCTCAGTATGTGACAGGGATTGATCATCAGTTAGTGACAGGGTTTGACCCTCAGTCAGTGACAGGAATTGATCCTCCGTCAGTGACAGGGATTGAACCTCAGTCAGTGACAGGGATTTAACATTAGTCAGTGACAGGGATTGAATCTCAGACAGTGACAGGGATTGAATCTCAGTCAGTGACAGGGATTGAACCTCAGTCAGTGAAAGGGATTGTATCTCAGTTAGTTAAATGGGATTGAATCTCAGTCAGTGACAGGGATTGAACCTCAGTCAGTGACAGGGATTGAATCTCAGTCAGTGACAGGGATTGAGCCTCAGTCAGTGACAGGGCTTGAATCTCAGTTGGTGACAGGGATTGAATCTCAGTCAGTGACAGGGATTTAATCTCAGTCAGTGACTGGGATTGAGCCTCAGTCAGTGGCAGGGATTGAATCTCAGTTAGTGACCGGGATTTAATCTCAGTCAGTGACTGGGATTGACCCGCAGACAGTGACAGGGATTGAATCTCAGTCAGTGACAGGGACTGAATCTCAGTCAGTGACAGGGATTGAACCTCAGTCAGTGACAGGAATTGAATCTCAATCAGTAACAGGGATTGAACCTCAGTCAGAGACAGGGATTGAACCTTAATCAGTGACAGGGATTGACCCTCAGTCAGTGACAGGGATTGACCCTCAGTCAGTGACAGGGATTGAATCACAGTCTGTGACAGGGATTGAAAATCAGACAGTGACAGGGATTGAATCTCAGTTAGTGACAGGGATTGAACCTCACTCAGTGACAGGGATTGAATCTCAGACAGTGACAGGGATTGATCCTCAGTCAGTGACAGGGATTGAATCTCAGTCAGTGACTGGGAATGACCCTCAGACAGTGACAGGGATTGAATCTCAGTCAGTGACAGGGATTGAATCTCAGTCAGTGACAGGGATTGAACCTCAGTCAGTGACAGGAATTGAATCTCAATCAGTGACAGGGATTGAACCTCCGTCAGTGACAGGGATTGAACCTTATTCAGTGACAGGGATTGAATCTCAGTCTGTGACAGGCATTGAACCTCAGTCAGTGACTGGGATTGAACCTTTGTCAGTGACTGGAATTGACCCTCAGTCAGTGACAGGGATTGAATCTCAGTTAGTGACAGGGATTCAATCTCAGACAGTGACAGGGATTGAATCTCAGTCTGTGACAAGCATTGAACCTCAGTCAGTGACTGAGATTGACCCTCAGACAGTAACAGGGATTGAATCTCAGTCAGTGACAGGGATTGAGCCTCAGTCAGTGACACGGATTGAGCCTCAGTAAGTGACAGGGATTGACCCTCAGCCAGTGACAGGGATTGAACCTCAATCAGTGACATGGATTGAATCTCAGTCTGTGACATGGAATGAATCTCTAACAGTGACAGGGATTGAATCTCAGTCTGTGACAGGGATTGAATCTCAGTCAGTGACAGGGATTGAGCCTTTGTCGGTGACAAGGATTGATTTTCAGTTAGTGACTGGGATTGACCCTCAGACAGTGACTGGGATTGAATCTCAGTTAGTGACAGGTATTGAATCTCAGTTAGTGACAGGGATTGAGCCTCAGTCAGTGACAGGGATGGAATCTCAGACAGTGACACGGATTGAGCCTCAGTCAGTGACAGGGTTTGAGCCTCAGTATGTGACAGGGATTGAACCTCAGTTAGTGACAGGGTTTGACCCTCAGTCAGTGACAGGGATTGATCCTCCGTCAGTGACAGGGATTGAACCTCAGTCAGTGACAGGGATTTAACATTAGTCAGTGACAGGGATTGAATCTCAGACAGTGACAGGGATTGAATCTCAGTCAGTGACAGGGATTGAACCTCAGTCAGTGAAAGGGATTGTATCTCAGTTAGTTAAATGGGATTGAATCTCAGTCAGTGACAGGGATTGAACCTCAGTCAGTGACAGGGATTGAATCTCAGTCAGTGACAGGGATTGAGCCTCAGTCAGTGACAGGGCTTGAATCTCAGTTGGTGACAGGGATTGAATCTCAGTCAGTGACAGGGATTTAATCTCAGTCAGTGACTGGGATTGAGCCTCAGTCAGTGGCAGGGATTGAATCTCAGTTAGTGACCGGGATTTTATCTCAGTCAGTGACTGGGATTGACCCGCAGACAGTGACAGGGATTGACTCTCAGTCAGTGACAGAGATTGAATCGCAGTTAGTGACAGGGATTGACTCTCAGTCAGTGACAGGGATTGACTCTCAGTCAGTGACAGGGATTGAGCCTCAATCAGTGACAGGGATCTATCCTCAGTCAGTGAGTGGGATTGAGCCTCCATCAGTGACAGGGATTGAACCTCCATCAGAGACAGGGACTGAACCTTAGTCAGTGACAGGGATTGAATCTCAGACAGTGACAGGGATTGAATCTCAGTCTGTGACAGGGATTGAACCTTATTCAGTGACCGGGATTGACCCTCAGTCAGTGACAGGGATTGAATCTCAGTCAGTGACAGGCTTTGAACCTCAGTCAGTGGCAGGGATTGAGCCTCAGTCAGTGACAGGAATTGAATCTCAGTTAGTGACAGGGATTTAATCTAAGTCAGTGACAGGGATTGAACCTCAGTCAGTGACAGGAATTGAATCTCAATCAGTAACAGGGATTGAACCTCAGTCAGAGACAGGGATTGAACCTTAATCAGTGACAGGGATTGACCCTCAGTCAGTGACAGGGATTGACCCTCAGTCAGTGACAGGGATTGAATCACAGTCTGTGACAGGGATTGAACCTCACTCAGTGACAGGGATTGAATCTCAGACAGTGACAGGGATTGATCCTCAGTCAGTGACAGGGATTGAATCTCAGTCAGTGACTGGGAATGACCCTCAGACAGTGACAGGGATTGAATCTCAGTCAGTGACAGGGATTGAACCTCAGTCAGTGACAGGAATTGAATCTCAATCAGTGACAGGGATTGAACCTCCGTCAGTGACAGGGATTGAACCTTAATCAGTGACAGGGATTGAATCTCAGTCTGTGACAGGCATTGAACCTCAGTCAGTGACTGGGATTGAACCTTTGTCAGTGACTGGGATTGACCCTCAGTCAGTGACAGGGATTGAATCTCAGTTAGTGACAGGGATTCAATCTCAGACAGTGACAGGGATTGAATCTCAGTCTGTGACAAGCATTGAACCTCAGTCAGTGACTGAGATTGACCCTCAGACAGTAACAGGGATTGAATCTCAGTCAGTGACAGGGATTGAGCCTCAGTCAGTGACACGGATTGAGCCTCAGTAAGTGACAGGGATTGACCCTCAGCCAGTGACAGGGATTGAACCTCAATCAGTGACATGGATTGAATCTCAGTCTGTGACATGGAATGAATCTCTAACAGTGACAGGGATTGAATCTCAGTCTGTGACAGGGATTGAATCTCAGTCAGTGACAGGGATTGAGCCTTTGTCGGTGACAAGGATTGATTTTCAGTTAGTGACTGGGATTGACCCTCAGACAGTGACTGGGATTGAATCTCAGTTAGTGACAGGTATTGAATCTCAGTTAGTGACAGGGATTGAGCCTCAGTCAGTGACAGGGATTGAATCTCAGACAGTGACACGGATTGAGCCTCAGTCAGTGACAGGGTTTGAGCCTCAGTATGTGACAGGGATTGATCATCAGTTAGTGACAGGGTTTGACCCTCAGTCAGTGACAGGAATTGATCCTCCGTCAGTGACAGGGATTGAACCTCAGTCAGTGACAGGGATTTAACATTAGTCAGTGACAGGGATTGAATCTCAGACAGTGACAGGGATTGAATCTCAGTCAGTGACAGGGATTGAACCTCAGTCAGTGAAAGGGATTGTATCTCAGTTAGTTAAATGGGATTGAATCTCAGTCAGTGACAGGGATTGAACCTCAGTCAGTGACAGGGATTGAATCTCAGTCAGTGACAGGGATTGAGCCTCAGTCAGTGACAGGGCTTGAATCTCAGTTGGTGACAGGGATTGAATCTCAGTCAGTGACAGGGATTTAATCTCAGTCAGTGACTGGGATTGAGCCTCAGTCAGTGGCAGGGATTGAATCTCAGTTAGTGACCGGGATTTAATCTCAGTCAGTGACTGGGATTGACCCGCAGACAGTGACAGGGATTGACTCTCAGTCAGTGACAGGGATTGAATCGCAGTTAGTGACAGGGATTGACTCTCAGTCAGTGACAGGGATTGACTCTCAGTCAGTGACAGGGATTGAGCCTCAATCAGTGACAGGGATCTATCCTCAGTCAGTGAGTGGGATTGAGCCTCCATCAGTGACAGGGATTGAACCTCCATCAGAGACAGGGACTGAACCTTAGTCAGTGACAGGGATTGAATCTCAGACAGTGACAGGGATTGAATCTCAGTCTGTGACAGGGATTGAACCTTATTCAGTGACCGGGATTGACCCTCAGTCAGTGACAGGGATTGAATCTCAGTCAGTGACAGGATTTGAACCTCAGTCAGTGGCAGGGATTGAGCCTCAGTCAGTGACAGGAATTGAATCTCAGTTAGTGACAGGGATTTAATCTAAGTCAGTGACTGGGAATGACCCGCAGACAGTGACAGGGATTGACTCTCAGTCAGTGACAGGGATTTAATCGCAGTTAGTGACAGGGATTGAATCTCAGTCAGTGACAGGGATTGAACCTCCATCAGTGACAGGGATCGAATCTCAGTCTGTGACAGGGATTGAATCTCAGTCAGTGACAGGGTTTGAACCTCAGTCAGTGACAGGGATTGAATCTCAGTTAGTGACAGGGATTCAATCTCAGTCCGTGACTGGCATTGACCCTCAGACAGTGACAGGGATTGAATCTCAGTCAGTGACAGGGACTGAGCCTCAGCCAGTGACAGGGATTGAATCGCAGTCAGTGACAGGGTTTGAACCTCAGTCAGTGACAGGGATTGAATCTCAGTTAGTGACAGGGATTCAATCTCAGTCCGTGACTGGCATTGACCCTCAGACAGTGACAGGGATTGAATCTCCATCAGTGACAGGGATCGAATCTCAGTCAGTGACAGGGATTGAATCTCAGTCAGTGACAGGGTTTGAACCTCAGTCAGTGACAGGGATTGAACCTCCATCAGTGACAGGGATCGAATCTCAGTCAGTGACAGGGATTGAATCTCAGTTAGTGACAGGGATTCAATCTCAGTCCGTGACTGGCATTGACCCTCAGACAGTGACAGTGATTGAATCTCAGTCAGTGACAGGGACTGAGCCTCAGCCAGTGACAGGGATTGAATCGCAGTCAGTTACAGGGATTGAACCTCAGTCAGTGAAAGGGATTGTATCTTAGTTAGTTAAATGGGATTGAATCTCAGTCAGTGATAGGGATTGAACCTCAGAAAATGACAGGAATTGAATCTCAATCAGTGACAGTGATTGAACCTTAGTCAGTGACATGGATTGAATCTCAGTCAGTGACAGGGATTGAGCCTCATTCATTGACAGGGATTGAGCCTCAGTAAGTGACAGGGATTGATCCTCAGTCAGTGACAGGGATTGAATCTCTGTCAGTGACAGGGATTGAGCCTCAGTCAGTGACAGGGCTTGAATCTCAGTTGGTGACAGGGATTTAATCTCAGTCAGTGACTGGGATTGACCCGCAGACAGTGACAGGGATTGACTCTCAGTCAGTGACAGGGATTGAATCGCAGTTAGTGACAGGGATTGACTCTCAGTCAGTGACAGGGATTGACTCTCAGTCAGTGACAGGGATTGAGCCTCAATCAGTGACAGGGATCTATCCTCAGTCAGTGAGTGGGATTGAGCCTCCATCAGTGACAGGGACTGAACCTTAGTCAGTGACAGGGATTGAATCTCAGACAGTGACAGGGATTGAATCTCAGTCTGTGACAGGGAATGAACCTTATTCAGTGACCGGGATTGACCCTCAGTCAGTGACAGGGATTGAATCTCAGTCAGTGACAGGCTTTGAACCTCAGTCAGTGGCAGGGATTGAGCCTCAGTCAGTGACAGGAATTGAATCTCAGTTAGTGACAGGGATTTAATCTAAGTCAGTGACTGGGAATGACCCGCAGACAGTGACAGGGATTGACTCTCAGTCAGTGACAGGGATTTAATCGCAGTTATTGACAGGGATTGAATCTCAGTCAGTGACAGGGATTGAACCTCCATCAGTGACAGGGATCGAATCTCAGTCAGTGACAGGGATTGAATCTCAGTCAGTGACAGGGTTTGAACCTCAGTCAGTGACAGGGATTGAATCTCAGTTAGTGACAGGGATTCAATCTCAGTCCGTGACTGGCATTGACCCTCAGACAGTGACAGGGATTGAATCTCAGTCAGTGACAGGGACTGAGCCTCAGCCAGTGACAGGGATTGAATCGCAGTCAGTGACAGGGTTTGAACCTCAGTCAGTGACAGGGATTGAATCTCAGTTAGTGACAGGGATTCAATCTCAGTCCGTGACTGGCATTGACCCTCAGACAGTGACAGGGATTGAATCTCCATCAGTGACAGGGATCGAATCTCAGTCAGTGACAGGGATTGAATCTCAGTCAGTGACAGGGTTTGAACCTCAGTCAGTGACAGGGATTGAACCTCCATCAGTGACAGGGATCGAATCTCAGTCAGTGACAGGGATTGAATCTCAGTTAGTGACAGTGATTCAATCTCAGTCCGTGACTGGCATTGACCCTCAGACAGTGACAGGGATTGAATCTCAGTCAGTGACAGGGACTGAGCCTCAGCCAGTGACAGGGATTGAATCGCAGTCAGTGACAGGGATTGAACCTCAGTCAGTGAAAGGGATTGTATCTCAGTTAGTTAAATGGGATTGAATCTCAGTCAGTGATAGGGATTGAACCTCAGAAAATGACAGGAATTGAATCTCAATCAGTGACAGTGATTGAACCTTAGTCAGTGACATGGATTGAATCTCAGTCAGTGACAGGGATTGAGCCTCATTCATTGACAGGGATTGAGCCTCAGTAAGTGACAGGGATTGAACCTCAGTCAGTGACAGGGATTGAATCTCTGTCAGTGACAGGGATTGAGCCTCAGTCAGTGACAGGGCTTGAATCTCAGTTGGTGACAGGGATTTAATCTCAGTCAATGACTGAGATTGACCCACAGACAGTGACAGGGATCAGCCACAGTCAGTGACACGGTTTGAGCCTCAGTCAGTGGCAGGGATTGAGCCTCAGTCAGTGGCAGGATTGAATCTCAGTTAGTGACAGGGATTTAATCTCAGTCAGTGACTGGGATTGAGCCTCAGTCAGTGGCAGGGATTGAATCTCAGTTAGTGACCGGGGTTTAATCTCAGTCAGTGACTGGGATTGACCCGCAGACAGTGACAGGGATTGAGTCTCAGTCAGTGACAGGGATTGAATCGCAGTTAGTGACAGGGATTGACTCTCAGTCAGTGATAGGGATTGACTCTCAGTTAGTTAAATGGGGTTGAATCTCAGTCAGTGACAGGGATTGAGCCTCAATCAGTGACAGGGATCTATCCTCAGTCAGTGAGTGGGATTGAGCCTCCATCAGTGACAGGGATTGAATTCTCAGTCAGTGATCGGGATTCAATCTCAGTCAGTGACAGGGATTCAATCTCAGTCAGTGACTGGCATTGACCCTCAGACAGTGACAGGGATTGAGCCTCAGTAAGTGACAGGGATTGAATCTCAGTCAGTGACAGGGATTGAATCTCAGCCAGTGACAGGGGTTGAACCTCAGTCTGTGACAGGGATTGACTCTCAGCCAGTGACAGGGATTGAACCTCAGTCTGTGACAGGGATTGACTCTCACTCTGTGACAGGGATTGAACCTCACTCAGTGACAGGGATTGAAAATCAGACAGTGACAGGGATTGATCCTCAGTCTGTGACAGGGATTGAATCTCAGTCAGTGACTGGGATTGACCCTCAGACAGTGACAGGGATTGAATCTCAGTCAGTGACAGGGATTGAATCTCAGTCAGTGACAGGGATTGAACCTCAGTCAGTGACAGGAATTGAATCTCAATCAGTGACAGGGATTGAACCTCCGTCAGTGACAGGGATTGAACCTTAATCAGTGACAGGGATTGAATCTCAGACAGTGACAGGGATTGAATCTCAGTCTGTGACAGGCATTGAACCTCAGTCAGTGACTGGGATTGAACCTTTGTCAGTGACTGGGATTGACCCTCAGTCAGTGACAGGGATTGAATCTCAGTTAGTGACAGGGATTCAATCTCAGACAGTGACAGGGATTGAATCTCAGTCTGTGACAAGCATTGAATCTCAGTCAGTGACAGGGATTGAACCTTAGTCAGTGACAGGGATTGAATCTCAGTCAGTGACAGGGATTGAGCCTCAGTCATTGACAGGGATTGAGCCTCAGTAAGTGACAGGGATTGAACCTCAGTCAGTGACAGTGATTGAATCTCAGTCAGTGACAGGGATTGAATGTCAGACAAAGTCAGGGATTTGATCTCAGTCTGTGACAGGAATAGACCCTCAGTCAGTGACAGGGACTGAGCATCAATCAGTAACAGTGATTGAACCTCAGTCAGTGACAGGGATTCAAGCTCAGTCTGAAACAGGGATTGAATCGCAGTCAGTGACAGGGATTGAGCCTCAATCAGTGACAGGGATCTATCCTCAGTCAGTGAGTGGGATTGAGCCTCCATCAGTGACAGGGATTGAATTCTCAGTCAGTGACAGGGATTCAATCTCAGTCAGTGACAGGGATTCAATCTCAGTCAGTGACTGGCATTGACCCTCAGACAGTGACAGGGATTGAGCCTCAGTAAGTGACAGGGATTGAATCTCAGTCAGTGACAGGGATTGAATCTCAGCCAGTGACAGGGGTTGAACCTCAGTCTGTGACAGGGATTGACTCTCAGCCAGTGACAGGGATTGAACCTCAGTCTGTGACAGGGATTGACTCTCACTCTGTGACAGGGATTGAACCTCAGTCAGTGACAGGGATTGAAAATCAGACAGTGACAGGGATTGAATCTCAGTTAGTGACAGGGATTGAACCTCACTCAGTGACAGGGATTGAATCTCAGACAGTGACAGGGATTGATCCTCAGTCAGTGACAGGGATTGAATCTCAGTCAGTGACTGGGATTGACCCTCAGACAGTGACAGGGATTGAATCTCAGTCAGTGACAGGGATTGAATCTCAGTCAGTGACAGGGATTGAACCTCAGTCAGTGACAGGAATTGAATCTCAATCAGTGACAGGGATTGAACCTCCGTCAGTGACAGGGATTGAACCTTAATCAGTGACAGGGATTGAATCTCAGACAGTGACAGGGATTGAATCTCAGTCTGTGACAGGCATTGAACCTCAGTCAGTGACTGGGATTGAACCTTTGTCAGTGACTGGGATTGACCCTCAGTCAGTGACAGGGATTGAATCTCAGTTAGTGACAGGGATTCAATCTCAGACAGTGACAGGGATTGAATCTCAGTCTGTGAAAAGCATTGAACCTCAGTCAGTGACTGAGATTGACCCTCAGACAATAACAGGGATTGAATCTCAGTCAGTGACAGGGATTGAGCCTCAGTCAGTGACACGGATTGAGCCTCAGTAAGTGACAGGGATTGACCCTCAGTCAGTGACAGGGATTGAACTTCCGTCAGTGACAGGGATTGAACCTCAGTCAGTGACAGGAAGTGAATCTCAGCCAGTGACAGGGATTGAACCTCAATCAGTGACATGGATTGACCCTCAGTCTGTGACAGGGATTGATCTTCCGTCAGTGACAGGGATTGAATCTCAGTCAGTGACAGGGATTGAATCTCAGCCAGTGACAGCGATTGAACATTAGTCAGTGACCGGGATTGAATCTCAGACAGTGACAGGGATTGAACCTCAGTCAGTGACAGGGATTGAACCTCAGTCAGTGAAAGGGATTGTATCTCAGTTAGTTAAATGGGATTGAATCTCAGTCAGTGACAGGGATTGAACCTCAGAAAATGACAGGAATTGAATCTCAATCAGTGACAGTGATTGAACCTTAGTCAGTGACATGGATTGAATCTCAGTCAGTGACAGGGATTGAGCCTCAGTCATTGACAGGGATTTAGCCTCAGTAAGTGACAGGGATTGAACCTCAGTCAGTGACAGGGCTTGAATCTCAGTTGGTGACAGGGATTTAATCTCAGTCAGTGACTGCGATTGACCCACAGACAGTGACAGGGATCAGCCACAGTCAGTGTCACGGTTTGAGCCTCAGTCAGTGGCAGGGATTGAGCCTCAGTCAGTGGCAGGATTGAATCTCAGTTAGTGACAGGGATTTAATCTCAGTCAGTGACTGGGATTGAGCCTCAGTCAGTGGCAGGGATTGAATCTCAGTTAGTGACCGGGATTTAATCTCAGTCAGTGACTGGGATTGACCCGCAGACAGTGACAGGGATTGACTCTCAGTCAGTGACAGGGATTGAATCGCAGTTAGTGACAGGGATTGACTCTCAGTCAGTGACAGGGATTGACTCTCAGTCAGTGACAGGGATTGAGCCTCAATCAGTGACAGGGATCTATCCTCAGTCAGTGAGTGGGATTGAGCCTCCATCAGTGACAGGGATTGAACCTCCATCAGAGACAGGGACTGAACCTTAGTCAGTGACAGGGATTGAATCTCAGACAGTGACAGGGATTGAATCTCAGTCTGTGACAGGGATTGAACCTTATTCAGTGACCGGGATTGACCCTCAGTCAGTGACAGGGATTGAATCTCAGTCAGTGACAGGCTTTGAACCTCAGTCAGTGGCGGTGATTGAGTCTCAGTCAGTGACAGGAATTGAATCTCAGTTAGTGACAGGGATTTAATCTAAGTCAGTGACTGGGATTGACCCGCAGACAGTGACAGGGATTGACTCTCAGTCAGTGACAGGGATTTAATCGCAGTTAGTGACAGGGATTGAATCTCAGTCAGTGACAGGGATTGAACCTCCATCAGTGACAGGGATCGAATCTCAGTCAGTGACAGGGATTGAATCTCAGTCAGTGACAGGGTTTGAACCTCAGTCAGTGACAGGGATTGAGTCTCAGTTCGTGACAGGGATTCAATCTCAGTCCGTGACTGGCATTGACCCTCAGACAGTGACAGGGATTGAATCTCAGTCAGTGACAGGGACTGAGCCTCAGCCAGTGACAGGGATTGTGTCTCAGTAAGTGACAGGGATTGAATCTCAGTCAGTGACAGGGATTGAATCTCAGCCAGTGACAGGGATTGAATCTCAGACAGTGACAGTGATTGAACCTCAGTCAGTGACAGTGATTGAATCTCAGTCAGTGACAGGGATTGAACCTCAGTCAGTGACAGGGATTGAATCTCAGACAGTGAAAGGGATTGAATCTCAGTCTGTGACAGGGATTGAACCTCAGTCACTGACAGTGATTGAATCTCAGACAGTGGCAGGGATTGAATCTCAGTCTGTGACAGGGATTGAATCTCAGTCTGTGACAGGGATTGAACTTCAGTCAGCGACAGGGATTGAATCTTAGTCAGTGACAGGGATTGAGCCTCAGTCAGTGACAGGGATTGAATCTCAGTTAGTGACCGGGATTTAATCTCAGTCAGTGACTGAGATTGACCCACAGACAGTGACAGGGATTGAATCTCAGTCAGTGACTGGGATTGAATCTCAGTTCATGATAGGAATTGAATTTCAATCAGTGACAGGGATTGAATCTCCGTCAGTGACAGGGATTGACCCTTCGTCAGTGACAGGGATTAAATCTCAGTCAGTGACATAGAATGAGCCTCAGTCATTGACAGAGATTGAGCCTCAGTAAGTGACAGGGATTTAACCTCAGTCAGTGAGAGGGATTGACCCTCAGTTAGTGACAGGGATTGAACATCCGTCAGTGACAGGGATTGAATCTCAGTCAGTCACAGGGATTGAGCCTCAGTCAGTGACAGGGATTGAATCTCAGTTGGTGACAGGGATTGAATCTCCGTCAGTGACTGAGATTGACCCACAGACAGTGACAGGGATCAGCCACAGTCAGTGACAGGGTTTGAGCCTCAGTCAGTAGCAGGGATTGAGCCTCAGTCAGTGACAGGGATTGAATCTCAGTTAGTGACAGGGATTTAATCTCAGTCAGTGACTGGGATTGATCCACAGTCAGTGGCAGGGATTGAGCCTCAGTCAGTGACAGGGATTGAATCTCAGTCAGTGACAGGGTTTGAATCTCAGTCAGTGACAGAGATTGAATGTCAGACAAAGTCAGGGATTTGATCTCAGTCTGTGACAGGAATAGACCCTCAGTCAGTGACAGGGACTGAGCATCAATCAGAAACAGTGATTGAGCTTCAGTCAGTGACAGGGATTGAATCTCAATCAGTGACTGGGATTGAGCCTCAGTCAGTGACAGGAATTGAACCTCAGTCAGTGACAGGGATTGAACATGAGTCAGTGACAGCGATTGAACCTCAGTCAGTGATAGGGATTGAACCTCAGTCTGTGACAGGGATTCAAGCTCAGTCTGAAACAGGGATTGAATCGCAGTCAGTGACAGGGATTGAGCCTCAATCAGTGACAGGGATCTATCCTCAGTCAGTGAGTGGGATTGAGCCTCCATCAGTGACAGGGATTGAATTCTCAGTCAGTGACAGGGATTCAATCTCAGTCAGTGACAGGGATTCAATCTCAGTCAGTGACTGGCATTGACCCTCAGACAGTGACAGGGATTGAGCCTCAGTAAGTGACAGGGATTGAATCTCAGTCAGTGACAGGGGTTGAACCTCAGTCTGTGACAGGGATTGACTCTCAGCCAGTGACAGGGATTGAACCTCAGTCTGTGACAGGGATTGACTCTCACTCTGTGACAGGGATTGAACCTCAGTCAGTGACAGGGATTGAAAATCAGACAGTGACAGGGATTGAATCTCAGTTAGTGACAGGGATTGAACCTCACTCAGTGACAGGGATTGAATCTCAGACAGTGACAGGGATTGATCCTCAGTCAGTGACAGGGATTGAATCTCAGTCAGTGACTGGGATTGACCCTCAGACAGTGACAGGGATTGAATCTCAGTCAGTGACAGGGATTGAACCTCCGTCAGTGACAGGGATTGAACCTTAATCAGTGACAGGGATTGAATCTCAGACAGTGACAGGGATTGAATCTCAGTCTGTGACAGGCATTGAACCTCAGTCAGTGACTGGGATTGAACCTTTGTCAGTAACTGGGATTGACCCTCAGTCAGTGACAGGGATTGAATCTCAGTTAGTGACAGGGATTCAATCTCAGACAGTGACAGGGATTGAATCTCAGTCTGTGACAAGCATTGAACCTCAGTCAGTGACTGAGATTGACCCTCAGACAGTAACAGGGATTGAATCTCAGTCAGTGACAGGGATTGAGCCTCAGTCAGTGACACGGATTGAGCCTCAGTAAGTGACAGGGATTGACCCTCAGTCAGTGACAGGGATTGAACTTCCATCAGTGACAGGGATTGAACCTCAGTCAGTGACAGGAAGTGAATCTCAGCCAGTGACAGGGATTGAACCTCAATCAGTGACATGGATTGAATCTCAGTCTGTGACAGGGAATGAATCTCTAACAGTGACAGGGATTGAATCTCAGTCTGTGACAGGGATTGAATCTCAGTCAGTGACAGGGATTGAGCCTTTGTCGGTGATAAGGATTGATTTTCAGTTAGTGACTGGGATTGACCCTCAGACAGTGACTGGGATTGAATCTCAGTTAGTGACAGGTATTGAATCTCAGTTAGTGACAGGGATTGAGCCTCAGTCAGTGACAGGGATTGAATCTCAGACAGTGACACGGATTGAGCCTCAGTCAGTGACAGGGTTTGAGCCTCAGTATGTGACAGGGATTGAACCTCAGTTAGTGACAGCGATTGACCCTCAGTCAGTGACAGGGATTGATCCTCCGTCAGTGACAGGGATTGAACCTCAGTCAGTGACAGGGATTTAACATTAGTCAGTGACAGGGATTGAATCTCAGACAGTGACAGGGATTGAATCTCAGTCAGTGACAGGGATTGAACCTCAGTCAGTGAAAGGGATTGTATCACAGTTTGTTAAATGGGATTGAATCTCAGTCAGTGACAGGGATTGAACCTCAGTCAGTGACAGGGATTGAATCTCAGTCAGTGACAGGGATTGAGCCTCAGTCAGTGACAGGGCTTGAATCTCAGTTGGTGACAGGGATTTAATCTCAGTCAGTGACTGAGATTGACCCACAGACAGTGACAGGGATCAGCCACAGTCAGTGACACGGTTTGAGCCTCAGTCAGTGGCAGGGATTGAGCCTCAGTCAGTGGCAGGATTGAATCTCAGTTAGTGACAGGGATTTAATCTCAGTCAGTGACAGGGATTGAGCCTCAGTCAGTGGCAGGGATTGAATCTCAGTTAGTGACCGGGATTTAATCTCAGTCAGTGACTGGGATTGACCCGCAGACAGTGACAAGGATTGACTCTCAGTCAGTGACAGGGATTGAATCGCAGTTAGTGACAGGGATTGACTCTCAGTCAGTGACAGGGATTGACTCTCAGTCAGTGACAGGGATTGTGCCTCAATCAGTGACAGGGATCTATCCTCAGTCAGTGAGTGGGATTGAGCCTCCATCAGTGACAGGGATTGAACCTCCATCAGAGACAGGGACTGAACCTTAGTCAGTGATAGGGATTGAATCTCAGACAGTGACAGGGATTGAATCTCGGTCTGTGACAGGGATTGAACCTTATTCAGTGACCGGGAATGACCCTCAGTCAGTGACAGGGATTGAATCTCAGTCAGTGACAGGCTTTGAACCTCAGTCAGTGGCAGGGATTGAGCCTCAGTCAGTGACAGGAATTGAATCTCAGTTAGTGACAGGGATTTAATCTAAGTCAGTGACTGGGATTGACCCGCAGACAGTGACAGGGATTGACTCTCAGTCAGTGACAGGGATTTAATCGCAGTTAGTGACAGGGATTGAATCTCAGTCAGTGACAGGGATTGAACCTCCATCAGTGACAGGGATCGAATCTCAGTCAGTGACAGGGATTGAATCTCAGTCAGTGACAGGGTTTGAACCTCAGTCAGTGACAGGGATTGAATCTCAGTTAGTGACAGGGATTCAATCTCAGTCCGTGACTGGCATTGACCCTCAGACAGTGACAGGGATTGAATCTCAGTCAGTGACAGGGACTGAGCCTCAGCCAGTGACAGGGATTGTGTCTCAGTAAGTGACAGGGATTGAATCTCAGTCAGTGACAGGGATTGAATCTCAGCCAGTGACAGGGATTGAATCTCAGACAGTGACAGTGATTGAACCTCAGTCAGTGACAGTGATTGAATCTCAGTCAGTGACAGGGATTGAACCTCAGTCAGTGACAGGGATTGAATCTCAGACAATGAAAGGGATTGAATCTCAGTCTGTGACAGGGATTGAACCTCAGTCAGTGACAGTGATTGAATCTCAGACAGTGGCAGGGATTGAATCTCAGTCTGTGACAGGGATTGAATCTCAGTCTGTGACAGGGATTGAACTTCAGTCAGCGACAGGGATTGAATCTAAGTCAGTGACAGGGATTGAGCCTCAGTCAGTGACAGGGATTGAATCTCAGTTAGTGACCGGGATTTAATCTCAGTCAGTGACTGAGATTGACCCACAGACAGTGACAGGGATTGAATCTCAGTCAGTGACTGGGATTGAATCTCAGTTCATGACAGGAATTGAATTTCAATCAGTGACAGGGATTGAATCTCCGTCAGTGACAGGGATTGACCCTTCGTCAGTGACAGGGATTAAATCTCAGTCAGTGACATAGAATGAGCCTCAGTCATTGACAGAGATTGAGCCTCAGTAAGTGACAGGAATTTAACCTCAGTCAGTGAGAGGGATTGACCCTCAGTTAGTGACAGGGATTGAACAAAAGTCAGTGACAGGGATTGAATCTCAGTCAGTCTCAGGGATTGAGCCTCAGTCAGTGACAGGGATTGAATCTCAGTTGGTGACAGGGATTGAATCTCAGTCAGTGACTGAGATTGACCCACAGACAGTGACAGGGATCAGCCACAGTCAGTGACAGGGTTTGAGCCTCAGTCAGTAGCAGGGATTGAGCCTCAGTCAGTGACAGGGATTGAATCTCAGTTAGTGACAGGGATTTAATCTCAGTCAGTGACTGGGATTGATCCACAGTCAGTGGCAGGGATTGAGCCTCAGTCAGTGACAGGGATTGAATCTCAGTTAGTGACAGGGATTTAATATCAGTCTGTTACTGGGATTGACCCGCAGACAGTGACAGGGATTGACTCTCAGTCAGTGTCAGGGATTGAACCTCAGTCAGTTTACAGGGATTGACCCTCAGTTAGTGACAGGGATTGAACATCCGTCAGTGACAGGGATTGAACCTCAGTCAGTGACAGGGATTGTATCTCAGTTAGTTAAATGGGATTGAATCTCAGTCAGTGACAGGGATTGAACATCAGAAAGTGACAGGAATTGAATCTCAATCAGTGACAGGGATTGAATCTCCGTCAGTGACAGGGATTGAACCTCAGTCAGTGACAGGGATTGAATCTCAGTCAGTGACAGGGATTGAGCCTCAGTCATTGACAGGGATTGAGCCTCAGTAAGTGACAGGGATTGAATCTCAGTCAGTGACAGGGATTGAATGTCAGACAAAGTCAGGGATTGAATCTCAGTCTGTGACAGGAATAGACCCTCAGTCAGTGACAGGGACTGAGCATCAATCAGTAACAGTGATTGAGCTTCAGTCAGTGACAGGGATTGAGTCTCAATCAGTGACAGGGATTGAGCCTCAGTCAGTGACAGGAATTGAACCTCAGTCAGTGACAGGGATTGAACATGAGTCAGTGACAGCGATTGAACCTCAGTCAGTGATAGGGATTGAACCTCAGTCTGTGACAGGGTTTCAAGCTCCGTCTGTAACAGGGATTGAACCTCAGTCAGTGACAGGAATTGAAAATCAGGCAGTGACAGGGATTGAATCGCAGTCAGTGACAGGGATTGAGCCTCAATCAGTGACAGGGATCGATTATCAGTCAGTGAGTGGGATTGAGCCTCCATCAGTGACAGGGATTGAATTCTCAGTCAGTGACAGGGATTCAATCTCAGTTAGTGACAGGGATTCAATCTCAGTCAGTGACTGGCATTGACCCTCAGACAGTGACAGGGATTGAAACTCAGTCAGTGACAGGGATTGAGCGTCAGTCAGTGACAGGGATTGAGCCTCAGTAAGTGACAGGGGTTGAACCTCAGTCTGTGACAGGGATTGACTCTCAGCCAGTGACAGGGATTGAACCTCAGTCTGTGACAGGGATTGACTCTCACTCTGTGACAGGGATTGAACCTCTGTCAGTGACAGGGATTGAAAATCAGACAGTGACAGGCATTGAATTTTAGTTAGTGACAGGGATTGAACCTCACTCAGTGACAGGGATTGAATCTCAGACAGTGACAGGGATTGATCCACTGTCAGTGACAGGGATTGAATGTCAGTCAGTGACTGGGATTGACCCTCAGACAGTGACAGGGATTGAATCTCAATCAGTGACAGGGATTGAATCTCAGTCAGTGACAGGGATTGAACCTCAGTCAGTGACAGGAATTGAATCTCAATCAGTGACAGGGATTGAACCTCCGTCAGTGACAGGGATTGAACCTTAAGCAGTGACAGGGATTGAATCTCAGACAGTGACAAGGATTGAACCTTGGTCAGTGACTGGGATTGAATCTCAGTCTGTGACAGGGATTGAATTTCAGTCTGTGACAGGGATTGAACCTCAGTCAGTGACAGCGATTGACCCTCAGTTAGTGACAGGGATTGAACCTCAGTCAGTGACAGGGATTGTATCTCAGTTAGTTAAATGGGATTGAATCTCAGTCAGTGACAGGGATTGAACCTCAGAAAGTGACAGGAATTGAATCTCAATCAGTGACAGGGATTGAATCTCCGTCAGTGACAGGGATTGAACCTTAGTCAGTGACAGGGATTGAATCTCAGTCAGTGACAGGGATTGAGCCTCAGTCATTGACAGGGATTGAACCTCAGGAAGTGACAGAGATTGAACCTCAGTCAGTGACAGTGATTGAATCTCAGTCAGTGACAGGGTTTGAAACTCAGTCAGTGACAGGGATTGAATGTCAGACAAAGTCAGGGATTGAATCTCAGTCTGTGACAGGAATAGACCCTCAGTCAGTGACAGGGACTGAGCATCAATCAGTAACAGTGATTGAGCTTCTGTCAGTGACAGGGATTGAATCTCAATCAGTGACATGGATTGAGCCTCAGTCAGTGACAGGAATTGAACCTCAGTCAGTGACAGGGATTGAACATGAGTCAGTGACAGCGATTGAACCTCAGTCAGAGATAGGGATTGAACCTCAGTCTGTGACAGGGATTCAAGCTCAGTCTGTAACAGGGATTGAATCGCAGTCAGTAACAGGGATCGATCCTCAGTCAGTGAGTGGGATTGAGCCTCCATCAGTGACAGGGATTGAATTCTCAGTCAGTGACAGGGATTCAATCTCAGTTAGTGACAGGGATTCAATCTCAGTCAGAGACTGGTATTGACCCTCAGACAGTAACAGGGATTGAAACTCAGGCAGTGACCGGGATTGAGCCTCAGTCAGTGACAGGGATTGAGCCTCAGTAAGTGACAGGGATTGAATCTCAGTAAGTGACAGGGACTGAATCTCAGCCAGTGACAGGGGTTGAACCTCAGTCTGTGACAGGGATTGACTCTCAGCCAGTGACAGGGATTGAACCTCAGTCTGTGACAGGGATTGACTCTCACTCTGTGAAAGGGATTGAACCTCAGTCAGTGACACGGATTAAAAATCAGACAGTGACAGGGATTGAATCTCAGTTACTGACAGGGATTGAACCTCACTCAGTGACAGGGATTGAATCTCAGACAGTGACAGGGATTGATCCTCAGTCAGTGACAGGGATTGAATCTCAGTCAGTGACTGGGATTGACCCTCAGACAGTGACAGAGATTGAATCTCAGTCAGTGACAGGGATTGAATCTCAGTCAGTGACAGGGATTGAACCTCAGTCATGACAGGAATTGAATCTCAATCAGTGACGGGGATTGCACCTCCGTCAGTGACAGGGATTGAATCTCAGACAGTGACAGGGATTGAATCTCAGTCTGTGACAGGCATTGAACCTCAGTCAGTGACTGGGATTGACCCTCAGTCAGTGACAGGGATTGAATCTCAGTCAGTGACAGTGATTGAATCTCAGTTAGTGACAGGGATTCAATCTCAGACAGTGACAGGGATTGAATCTCAGTCTGTGACAGGTACTGAACCTCAGTCAGTGACTGAGATTAACCCTCAGACAGTAACAGGGATTGAATCTCAGTCAGTGACAGGGATTGAGCCTCAGTCAGTGACACGGATTGAGCCTCAGTAAGTGACAGGGATTGAACCTCAGTCAGTGACAGGGATTGAACCTCAGTCAGTGACAGGGATTGAATCTCAGACAGTGGCAGGGATTGAATCTCAGTCTGTGACAGGGATTGAATCTCAGTCAGTGACAGGGATTGAGCCTCAGTCCGTGACAGGGATTGAATCTCAGTTAGTGACAGGGATTTAATCTCAGTCAGTGACTGAGATTGACCCACAGACAGTGACAGGGATTGAATCTCAGTCAGTGACAGGGATTGAATCTCAGTTAGAGACAGGGATTCAATCTCAGTCAGTGACAGGGATTGAACCCCCATCTGTGACAGGAATTGAACCTCAGTCAGTGACAGGGATAGTATCTCAGTTAGTTAAATGGGATTGAATCTCAGTCAGTGACAGGGATTGAATCTCCGTCAGTGACAGGGATTGAACCTTAGTCAGTGACAGGGATTGAATCTCAGTCAGTGACAGGGATTGAGCCTCAGTCATTGACAGGGATTGAGCCTCAGTAAGTGACAGGGATTGAACCTCAGTCAGTGACAGGGATTGACCCTCAGTTCGTGACAGGGAATGAACATCCGTCAGTGACAGGGGTTGAATCTCAGTCAGTGACAGGGATTGAGCCTCAGTCAGTGACAGGGATTGAATCTCAGTAGGTGACAGGGATTTAATCTCAGTCACTGACTGAGATTGACCCACAGACAGTGACAGAGATTGAGCCTCAGTAAGTGACAGGGATTGAACCTCAGTCAGTGACAGCGATTGACCCTCAGTTAGTGACAGGGATTGAACCTCAGTCAGTGACAGGGATTGTATCTCAGTTAGTTAAATGGGATTGAATCTCAGTCAGTGACAGGGATTGAACCTCAGAAAGTGACAGGAATTGAATCTCAATCAGTGACAGGGATTGAATCTCTGTCAGTGACAGGGATTGAACCTTAGTCAGTGACAGGGATTGAAACTCAGTCAGTGACAGGGATTGAGCCTCAGTCATTGACAGGGATTGAACCTCAGGAAGTGACAGAGATTGAACCTCAGTCAGTGACAGGGTTTGAATCTCAGTCAGTGACAGGGTTTGAAACTCAGTCAGTGACAGGGATTGAATGTCAGACAAAGTCAGGGATTGAATCTCAGTCTGTGACAGGAATAGACCCTCAGTCAGTGACAGGGACTGAGCATCAATCAGTAACAGTGATTGAGCTTCTGTCAGTGACAGGGATTGAATCTCAATCAGTGACATGGATTGAGCCTCAGTCAGTGACAGGAATTGAACCTCAGTCAGTGACAGGAATTGAACATGAGTCAGTGACAGCGATTGAACCTCAGTCAGAGATAGGGATTGAACCTCAGTCTGTGACAGGGATTCAAGCTCAGTCTGTAACAGGGATTGAATCGCAGTCAGAACAGGGATCGATCCTCAGTCAGTGAGTGGGATTGAGCCTCCATCAGTGACAGGGATTGAATTCTCAGTCAGTGACAGGGATTCAATCTCAGTTAGTGACAGGGATTCAATCTCAGTCAGAGACTGGTATTGACCCTCAGACAGTAACAGGGATTGAAACTCAGGCAGTGACCGGGATTGAGCCTCAGTCAGTGACAGGGATTGAGCCTCAGTAAGTGACAGGGATTGAATCTCAGTAAGTGACAGGGATTGAATCTCAGCCAGTGACAGGGGTTGAACCTCAGTCTGTGACAGGGATTGACTCTCAGCCAGTGACAGGGATTGAACCTCAGTCTGTGACAGGGATTGAGTCTCACTCTGTGACAGGGATTGAACCTCAGTCAGTGACACGGATTGAAAATCAGACAGTGACAGGGATTGAATCTCAGTTAGTGACAGGGATTGAACCTCACTCAGTGACAGGGATTGAATCTCAGACAGTGACAGGGATTGATCCTCAGTCAGTGACAGGGATTGAATCTCAGTCAGTGACTGGGATTGACCCTCAGACAGTGACAGGGATTGAATCTCAGTCAGTGACAGGGATTGAATCTCAGTCAGTGACAGGGATTGAACCTCAGTCAGTGACAGGAATTGAATCTCAATCAGTGACAGGGATTGAACCTCAGTCAGTGACAGGGATTGAATCTCAGACAGTGACAGGGATTGAATCTCAGTCAGTGACAGGGATTGAGCCTCAGTCCGTGACAGGGATTGAATCTCAGTTAGTGACAGGGATTTAATCTCAGTCAGTGACTGAGATTGACCCACAGACAGTGACAGGGATTGAATCTCAGTCAGTGACAGGGATTGAATCTCAGTTAGAGACAGGGATTCAATCTCAGTCAGTGACAGGGATTGAACCCCCATCTGTGACAGGAATTGAACCTCAGTCAGTGACAGGGATAGTATCTCAGTTAGTTAAATGGGATTGAATCTCAGTCAGTGACAGGGATTGAATCTCCGTCAGTGACAGGGATTGAACCTTAGTCAGTGACAGGGATTGAATCTCAGTCAGTGACAGGGATTGAGCCTCAGTCATTGACAGGGATTGAGCCTCAGTAAGTGACAGGGATTGAACCTCAGTCAGTGACAGGGATTGACCCTCAGTTCGTGACAGGGAATGAACCTCCGTCAGTGACAGGGATTGAATCTCAGTCAGTGACAGGGATTGAGCCTCAGTCAGTGACAGGGATTGAATCTCAGTAGGTGACAGGGATTTAATCTCAGTCACTGACTGAGATTGACCCACAGACAGTGACAGAGATTGAGCCTCAGTAAGTGACAGGGATTGAACCTCAGTCAGTGACAGCGATTGACCCTCAGTTAGTGACAGGGATTGAACCTCAGTCAGTGACAGGGATTGTATCTCAGTTAGTTAAATGGGATTGAATCTCAGTCAGTGACAGGGATTGAACCTCAGAAAGTGACAGGAATTGAATCTCAATCAGTGACAGGGATTGAATCTCTGTCAGTGACAGGGATTGAACCTTAGTCAGTGACAGGGATTGAATCTCCGTCAGTGACAGGGATTGAGCCTCAGTCATTGACAGGGATTGAACCTCAGGAAGTGACAGAGATTGAACCTCAGTCAGTGACAGTGATTGAATCTCAGTCAGTGACAGGGTTTGAAACTCAGTCAGTGACAGGGATTGAATGTCAGACAAAGTCAGGGATTGAATCTCAGTCTGTGACAGGAATAGACCCTCAGTCAGTGACAGGGACTGAGCATCAATCAGTAACAGTGATTGAGCTTCTGTCAGTGACAGGGATTGAATCTCAATCAGTGACATGGATTGAGCCTCAGTCAGTGACAGGAATTGAACCTCAGTCAGTGACAGGAATTGAACATGAGTCAGTGACAGCGATTGAACCTCAGTCAGAGATAGGGATTGAACCTCAGTCTGTGACAGGGATTCAAGCTCAGTCTGTAACAGGGATTGAATCGCAGTCAGTAACAGGGATCGATCCTCAGTCAGTGAGTGGGATTGAGCCTCCATCAGTGACAGGGATTGAATTCTCAGTCAGTGACAGGGATTCAATCTCAGTTAGTGACAGGGATTCTATCTCAGTCAGAGACTGGTATTGACCCTCAGACAGTAACAGGGCAGTGAAACTCAGGCAGTGACCGGGATTGAGCCTCAGTCAGTGACAGGGATTGAGCCTCAGTAAGTGACAGGGATTGAATCTCAGTAAGTGACAGGGATTGAATCTCAGCCAGTGACAGGGGTTGAACCTCAGTCTGTGACAGGGATTGACTCTCAGCCAGTGACAGGGATTGAATCTCAGTTAGTGACAGGGATTGAGTCTCACTCTGTGACAGGGATTGAACCTCAGTCAGTGACACGGATTGAAAATCAGACAGTGACAGGGATTGAATCTCAGTTAGTGACAGGGATTGAACCTCACTCAGTGACAGGGATTGAATCTCAGACAGTGACAGGGATTGATCCTCAGTCAGTGACAGGGATTGAATCTCAGTCAGTGACTGGGATTGACCCTCAGACAGTGACAGAGATTGAATCTCAGTCAGTGACAGGGATTGAATCTCAGTCAGTGACAGGGATTGAACCTCAGTCATGACAGGAATTGAATCTCAATCAGTGACAGGGATTGCACCTCCGTCAGTGACAGGGATTGAATCTCAGACAGTGACAGGGATTGAATCTCAGTCTGTGACAGGCATTGAACCTCAGTCAGTGACTGGGATTGAACCTCTGTCAGTGACTGGGATTGACCCTCAGTCAGTGACAGGGATTGAATCTCAGTCAGTGACAGGGATTGAATCTCAGTTAGTGACAGGGATTCAATCTCAGACAGTGACAGGGATTGAATCTCAGTCTGTGACAGGTACTGAACCTCAGTCAGTGACTGAGATTGACCCTCAGACAGTAACAGGGATTGAATCTCAGTCAGTGACAGGGATTGAGCCTCAGTCAGTGACACGGATTGAGCCTCAGTAAGTGACAGGGATTGAACCTCAGTCAGTGACAGGGATTGACCCTCAGTCAGTGACAGGGATTGAACTTCAGTCAGTGACAGGGTTTGAATCTCAGTCAGTGACAGGGATTGAATGTCAGACAAAGTCAGGGATTTGATCTCAGTCTGTGACAGGAATAGACCCTCAGTCAGTGACAGGGACTGAGCATCAATCAGTAACAGTGATTGAGCTTCAGTCAGTGACAGGGATTGAATCTCAATCAGTGACTGGGATTGAGCCTCAGTCAGTGACAGGAATTGAACCTCAGTCAGTGACAGGGATTGAACATGAGTCAGTGACAGCGATTGAACCTCAGTCAGTGATAGGGATTGAACCTCAGTCTGTGACAGGGATTCAAGCTCAGTCTGAAACAGGGATTGAATCGCAGTCAGTGACAGGGATTGAGCCTCAATCAGTGACAGGAATCTATCCTCAGTCAGTGAGTGGGATTGAGCCTCCATCAGTGACAGGGATTGAATTCTCAGTCAGTGACAGGGATTCAATCTCAGTCAGTGACAGGGATTCAATCTCAGTCAGTGACTGGCATTGACCCTCAGACAGTGACAGGGATTGAGCCTCAGTAAGTGACAGGGATTGAATCTCAGTCTGTGACAGGCATTGAACCTCAGTCAGTGACTGGGATTGAACCTTTGTCAGCGACTGGGATTGACCCTCAGTCTGTGACAGGGATTGAATCTCAGTCAGTGACAGGGATTGAGCCTTTGTCGGTGACAAGGATCGATTTTCGGTTAGTGACTGGGATTGACCCTCAGACAGTGACTGGGATTGAATCTCAGTCAGTGACAGGGATTGAGCCTTTGTCGGTGACAAGGATTGATTTTCGGTTAGTGACTGGGATTGACCCTCAGACAGTGACTGGGATTGAATCTCAGTTAGTGACAGGTATTGAATCTCAGTTAGTAACAGGGATTGAGCCTCAGTCAGTGACAGGGATTGAATCTCAGACAGTGACACGGATTGAGCCTCAGTCAGTGACAGGGTTTGAGCCTCATTATGTGACAGGGATTGAACCTCAGTTAGTAACAGGGATTGACCCTCAGTCAGTGACAGGGATTGATCCTCCGTCAGTGACAGGGATTGAACCTCAGTCAGTGACAGGGATTTAACATTAGTCAGTGACAGGGATTGAATCTCAGACAGTGACAGGGATTGAATCTCAGTCAGTGACAGGGATTGAACCTCAGTCAGTGAAAGGGATTGTATCTCAGTTAGTTAAATGGGATTGAATCTCAGTCAGTGACAGGGATTGAACCTCAGTCATTGACAGGGATTGAGCCTCAGTAAGTGACAGGGATTGAACCTCAGTCAGTGACAGGGATTGAATCTCAGTCAGTGACAGGGATGGAGCCTCAGTCAGTGACAGGGATTGAATCTCATTTGGTGACAGGGATTTAATCTCAGTCAGTGACTGAGATTGACCCACAGACAGTGACAGGGATCAGCCACAGTCAGTGACACGGTTTGAGCCTCAGTCAGTGGCAGGGATTGAACCTCAGTCAGTGGCAGGATTGAATCTCAGTTAGTGACAGGGATTTAATCTCAGTCAGTGACTGGGATTGAGCCTCAATCAGTGGCAGGGATTGAATCTCAGTTAGTGACCGGGATTTAATCTCAGTCAGTGACTGGGATTGACCCGCAGACAGTGACAGGGATTGACTCTCAGTCAGTGACAGGGATTGAATCGCAGTTAGTGACAGGGATTGACTCTCAGTCCGTGACAGGGATTGAATCGCAGTTAGTGACTGGGATTGACCCGCAGACAGTGACAGGGATTGACTCTCAGTCAGTGACAGGGATTGAATCGCAGTTAGTGACAGGGATTGACTCTCAGACAGTGACAGGGATTGACTCTCAGTCAGTGACAGGGATTGAGCCTCAATCAGTGACAGGGATCTATCCTCAGTCAGTGAGTGGGATTGAGCCTCCATCAGTGACAGGGATTGAATTCTCAGTCAGTGACAGGGATTCAATCTCAGTCAGTGACAGGGATTCAATCTCAGTCAGTGACTGGCATTGATCCTCAGACAGTGACAGGGATTGAGCCTCAGTAAGTGACAGGGATTGAATCTCAGTCAGTGACAGGGATTGAATCTCAGCCAGTGACAGGGGTTGTACCTCAGTCTGTGACAGGGATTGACTCTCAGCCAGTGACAGGGATTGAACCTCAGTCTGTGACAGGGATTGACTCTCACTCTGTGACAGGGATTGAACCTCACTCAGTGACAGGGATTGAATCTCAGACAGTGACAGGGATTGATCCTCAGTCAGTGACAGGGATTGAATCTCAGTCAGTGACTGGGATTGACCCTCAGACAGTGACAGGGATTGAATCTCAGTCAGTGACAGGGATTGAATCTCAGTCAGTGACAGGGATTGAACCTCGGTCAGTGACAGGAATTGAATCTCAATCAGTGACAGGGATTGAACCTCCGTCAGTGACAGGGATTGAACCTTAATCAGTGACAGGGATTGAATCTCAGACAGTGACAGGGATTGAATTTCAGTCTGTGACAGGCATTGAACCTCAGTCAGTGACTGGGATTGAACCTTTGTCAGTGACTGGGATTGACCCTCAGTCAGTGACAGGGATTGAATCTCAGTTAGTGACAGGGATTCAATCTCAGAAAGTGACAGGAATTGAATCTCAATCAGTGACAGGGATTGAATCTCCGTCAGTGACAGGGATTGAACCTTAGTCAGTGACAGGGATTGAATCTCAGTCAGTGACAGGGATTGAGCCTCAGTCATTGACAGGGATTGAACCTCAGGAAGTGACAGAGATTGAACCTCAGTCAGTGACAGTGATTGACCCTCAGTCAGTGACAGGGTTTGAAACTCAGTCAGTGACAGGGATTGAATGTCAGACAAAGTCAGGGATTGAATCTTAGTCTGTGACAGGAATAGACCCTCAGTCAGTGACAGGGACTGAGCATCAATCAGTAACAGTGATTGAGCTTCTGTCAGTGACAGGGATTGAATCTCAATCAGTGACATGGATTGAGCCTCAGTCAGTGACAGGAATTGAACCTATCAGTGACAGCGATTGAACATGAGTCAGTGACAGCGATTGAACCTCAGTCAGAGAAAGGGATTGAACCTCAGTCTGTGACAGGGATTCAAGCTCAGTCTGTAACAGGGATTGAATCGCAGTCAGTAACAGGGATCGATCCTCAGTCAGTGAGTGGGATTGAGCCTCCATCAGTGACAGGGATTGAATTCTCAGTCAGTGACAGGGATTCAATCTCAGTTAGTGACAGGGATTCAATCTCAGTCAGAGACTGGTATTGACCCTCAGACAGTAACAGGGATTGAAACTCAGGCAGTGACCGGGATTGAGCCTTAGTCAGTGACAGGGATTGAGCCTCAGTAAGTGACAGGGATTGAATCTCAGTAAGTGACAGGGATTGAATCTCAGCCAGTGACAGGGGTTGAACCTCAGTCTGTGACAGGGATTGACTCTCAGCCAGTGACAGGGATTGAACCTCAGTCTGTGACAGGGATTGAGTCTCACTCTGTGACAGGGATTGAACCTCAGTCAGTGACACGGATTGAAAATCAGACAGTGACAGGGATTGAATCTCAGTTAGAGACAGGGATTCAATCTCAGTCAGTGACAGGGATTGAACCCCCATCTGTGACAGGGATTGAACCTCAGTCAGTGACAGGGATAGTATCTCAGTTAGTTAAATGGGATTGAATCTCAGTCAGTGACAGGGATTGAATCTCCGTCAGTGACAGGGATTGAACCTTAGTCAGTGACAGGGATTGAATCTCAGTCAGTGACAGGGATTGAGCCTCAGTCATTGACAGGGATTGAGCCTCAGTAAGTGACAGGGATTGAACCTCAGTCAGTGACAGGGATTGACCCTCAGTTCGTGACAGGGAATGAACATCCGTCAGTGGCAGGGATTGAATCTCAGTCAGTGACAGGGATTGAGCCTCAGTCAGTGACAGGGATTGAATCTCAGTAGGTGACAGGGATTTAATCTCAGTCACTGACTGAGATTGACCCACAGACAGTGACAGAGATTGAGCCTCAGTAAGTGACAGGGATTGAACCTCAGTCAGTGACAGCGATTGACCCTCAGTTAGTGACAGGGATTGAACCTCAGTCAGTGACAGGGATTGTATCTCAGTTAGTTAAATGGGATTGAATCTCAGTCAGTGACAGGGATTGAACCTCAGAAAGTGACAGGAATTGAATCTCAATCAGTGACAGGGATTGAATCTCTGTCAGTGACAGGGATTGAACCTTAGTCAGTGACAGGGATTGAATCTCAGTCAGTGACAGGGATTGAGCCTCAGTCATTGACAGGGATTGAACCTCAGGAAGTGACAGAGATTGAACCTCAGTCAGTGACAGTGATTGAATCTCAGTCAGTAACAGGGTTTGAAACTCAGTCAGTGACAGGGATTGAATGTCAGACAAAGTCAGGGATTGAATCTCAGTCTGTGACAGGAATAGACCCTCAGTCAGTGACAGGGACTGAGCATCAATCAGTAACAGTGATTGAGCTTCTGTCAGTGACAGGGATTGAATCTCAATCAGTGACATGGATTGAGCCTCAGTCAGTGACAGGAATTGAACCTCAGTCAGTGACAGGGATTGAACATGAGTCAGTGACAGCGATTGAACCTCAGTCAGAGATAGGGATTGAACCTCAGTCTGTGACAGGGATTCAAGCTCAGTCTGTAACAGGGATTGAATCGCAGTCAGTAACAGGGATCGATCCTCAGTCAGTGAGTGGGATTGAGCCTCCATCAGTGACAGGGATTGAATTCTCAGTCAGTGACAGGGATTCAATCTCAGTTAGTGACAGGGATTCAATCTCAGTCAGAGACTGGTATTGACCCTCAGACAGTAACAGGGATTGAAACTCAGGCAGTGACCGGGATTGAGCCTCAGTCAGTGACAGGGATTGAGCCTCAGTAAGTGACAGGGATTGAATCTCAGTAAGTGACAGGGATTGAATCTCAGCCAGTGACAGGGGTTGAACCTCAGTCTGTGACAGGGATTGACTCTCAGCCAGTGACAGGGATTGAACCTCAGTCTGTGACAGGGATTGAGTCTCACTCTGTGACAGGGATTGAACCTCAGTCAGTGACACGGATTGAAAATCAGACAGTGACAGGGATTGAATCTCAGTTAGTGACAGGGATTGAACCTCACTCAGTGACAGGGATTGAATCTCAGACAGTGACAGGGATTGATCCTCAGTCAGTGACAGGGATTGAATCTCAGTCAGTGACTGGGATTGACCCTCAGACAGTGACAGAGATTGAATCTCAGTCAGTGACAGGGATTGAATCTCAGTCAGTGACAGGGATTGAACCTCAGTCATGACAGGAATTGAATCTCAATCAGTGACAGGGATTGCACCTCCGTCAGTGACAGGGATTGAATCTCAGACAGTGACAGGGATTGAATCTCAGTCTGTGACAGGCATTGAACCTCAGTCAGTGACTGGGATTGAACCTCTGTCAGTGACTGGGATTGACCCTCAGTCAGTGACAGGGATTGAATCTCAGTCAGTGACAGGGATTGAATCTCAGTTAGTGACAGGGATTCAATCTCAGACAGTGACAGGGATTGAATCTCAGTCTGTGACAGGTACTGAACCTCAGTCAGTGACTGAGATTGACCCTCAGACAGTAACAGGGTTTGAATCTCAGTCAGTGACAGGGATTGAGCCTCAGTCAGCGACACGGATTGAGCCTCAGTAAGTGACAGGGATTGAACCTCAGTCAGTGACAGGGATTGACCCTCAGTCAGTGACAGGGATTGAACTTCAGTCAGTGACAGGGTTTGAATCTCAGTCAGTGACAGGGATTGAATGTCAGACAAAGTCAGGGATTTGATCTCAGTCTGTGACAGGAATAGACCCTCAGTCAGTGACAGGGACTGAGCATCAATCAGTAACAGTGATTGAACCTCAGTCAGTGACAGGGATTGACCCTCAGTCAGTGACAGGGATTGAACTTCAGTCAGTGACAGGGTTTGAATCTCAGTCAGTGACAGGGATTGAATGTCAGACAAAGTCAGGGATTTGATCTCAGTCTGTGACAGGAATAGACCCTCAGTCAGTGACAGGGACTGAGCATCAATCAGTAACAGTGATTGAGCTTCAGTAGGTGACAGGGATTGAATCTCAATCAGTGACTGGGATTGAGCCTCAGTCAGTGACAGGAATTGAACCTCAGTCAGTGACAGGGATTGAACATGAGTCAGTGACAGCGATTGAACCTCAGTCAGTGATAGGGATTGAACCTCAGTCTGTGACAGGGATTCAAGCTCAGTCTGAAACAGGGATTGAATCGCAGTCAGTGACAGGGATTGAGCCTCAATCAGTGACAGGGATCTATCCTCAGTCAGTGAGTGGGATTGAGCCTCCATCAGTGACAGGGATTGAATTCTCAGTCAGTGACAGGGATTCAATCTCAGTCAGTGACTGGCATTGACCCTCAGACAGTGACAGGGATTGAGCCTCAGTAAGTGACAGGGATTGAATCTCAGTCTGTGACAGGCATTGAACCTCAGTCAGTGACTGGGATTGAACCTTTGTCAGTGACTGGGATTGACCCTCAGTCTGTGACAGGGATTGAATCTCAGTCAGTGACAGGGATTGAGCCTTTGTCGGTGACAAGGATTGATTTTCGGTTAGTGACTGGGATTGACCCTCAGACAGTGACTGGGATTGAATCTCAGACAGTGACACGGATTGAGCCTCAGTCAGTGACAGGGTTTGAGCCTCAGTATGTGACAGGGATTGAATCTCAGTTAGTAACAGGGATTGACCCTCAGTCAGTGACAGGGATTGATCCTCCGTCAGTGACAGGGATTGAACCTCAGTCAGTGACAGGGATTTAACATTAGTCAGTGACAGGGATTGAATCTCAGACAGTGACAGGGATTGAATCTCAGTCAGTGACAGGGATTGAACCTCAGTCAGTGAAAGGCATTGTATCTCAGTTAGTTAAATGGGATTGAATCTCAGTCAGTGACAGGGATTGAACCTCAGTTATTGACAGGGATTGAATCTCAGTCAGTGACAGGGATTGAACCTCAGTCAGTGACAGGGATTGAATCTCAGTCAGTGACTGAGATTGACCCACAGACAGTGACAGGGATCAGCCACAGTCAGTGACACGGTTTGAGCCTCAGTCAGTGGCAGGGATTGAGCCTCAGTCAGTGGCAGGATTGAATCTCAGTTAGTGACAGGGATTTAATCTCAGTCAGTGACTGGGATTGAGCCTCAGTCAGTGGCAGGGATTGAATCTCAGTTAGTGACCGGGATTTAATCTCAGTCAGTGACTGGGATTGACCCGCAGACAGTGACAGGGATTGACTCTCAGTCAGTGACAGGGATTGAATCGCAGTTAGTGACAGGGATTGACTCACAGTCAGTGACAGGGATTGACTCTCAGTCAGTGACAGGGATTGAGCCTCAATCAGTGACAGGGATCTATCCTCAGTCAGTGAGTGGGATTGAATCGCAGTTAGTGACTGGGATTGACCCGCAGACAGTGACAGGGATTGACTCTCAGTCAGTGACAGGGATTGAATCGCAGTTAGTGACAGGGATTGACTCTCAGTCAGTGACAGGGATTGAATCGCAGTTAGTGACTGGGATTGACCCGCAGACAGTGACAGGGATTGACTCTCAGTCAGTGACAGGGATTGAATCGCAGTTAGTGACAGGGATTGACTCTCAGTCAGTGACAGGGATTGACTCTCAGTCAGTGACAGGGATTGAGCCTCAATCAGTGACAGGGATCTATCCTCAGTCAGTGAGTGGGATTGAGCCTCCATCAGTGACAGGGATTGAATTCTCAGTCAGTGACAGGGATTCAATCTCAGTCAGTGACAGGGATTCAATCTCAGTCAGTGACTGGCATTGACCCTCAGACAGTGACAGGGATTGAGCCTCAGTCAGTGACAGGGATTGAATCTCAGCCAGTGACAGGGGTTGAACCTCAGTCTGTGACAGGGATTGACTCTCAGCCAGTGACAGGGATTGAACCTCAGTCTGTGACAGGGATTGACTCTCACTCTGTGAAAGGGATTGAACCTCACTCAGTGACAGGGATTGAATCTCAGACAGTGACAGGGATTGATCGTCAGTCAGTGACAGGGATTGAATCTCAGTCAGTGACTGGGATTGACCCTCAGACAGTGACAGGGATTGAATCTCAGTCAGTGACAGGGATTGAATCTCAGTCAGTGACAGGGATTGAATCTCAGCCAGTGACAGGGGTTGAACCTCAGTCTGTGACAGGGATTGACTGTCAGCCAGTGACAGGGATTGAACCTCAGTCTGTGACAGGAATTGACTCTCACTCTGTGACAGGGATTGAACCTCAGTCAGTGACACGGATTGAAAATCAGACAGTGACAGGGATTGAATCTCAGTTAGTGACAGGGATTGAACCTCACTCAGTGACAGGGATTGAATCTCAGACAGTGACAGGGATTGATCCTCAGTCAGTGACAGGGATTGAATCTCAGTCAGTGACTGGGATTGACCCTCAGACAGTGACAGAGATTGAATCTCAGTCAGTGACAGGGATTGAATCTCAGTCAGTGACAGGGATTGAACCTCAGTCATGACAGGAATTGAATCTCAATCAGTGACAGGGATTGCACCTCCGTCAGTGACAGGGATTGAATCTCAGACAGTGACAGGGATTGAATCTCAGTCTGTGACAGGCATTGAACCTCAGTCAGTGACTGGGATTGAACCTCTGTCAGTGACTGGGATTGACCCTCAGTCAGTGACAGGGATTGAATCTCAGTCAGTGACAGGGATTGAATCTCAGTTAGTGACAGGGATTCAATCTCAGACAGTGACAGGGATTGAATCTCAGTCTGTGACAGGTTCTGAACCTCAGTCAGTGACTGAGATTAACCCTCAGACAGTAACAGGGATTGAATCTCAGTCAGTGACAGGGATTGAGCCTCAGTCAGTGACACGGATTGAGCCTCAGTAAGTGACAGGGATTGAACCTCAGTCAGTGACAGGGATTGACCCTCAGTCTGTGACAGGGATTGAATTTCAGTCTGTGACAGGGATTGAACCTCAGTCAGTGACAGGGATTGAATCTCAGTCAGTGACAGGGATTGAGCCTCAGTCCGTGACAGGGATTGAATCTCAGTTAGTGACACGGATTTAATCTCAGTCAGTGACTGAGATTGACCCACAGACAGTGACAGGGATTGAATCTCAGTCAGTGACAGGGATTGAATCTCAGTTAGAGACAGGGATTCAATCTCAGTCAGTGACAGGGATTGAACCCCCATCTGTGACAGGGATTGAACCTCAGTCAGTGACAGGGATAGTATCCCAGTTAGTTAAATGGGATTGAATCTCAGTCAGTGACAGGGATTGAATCTCCGTCAGTGACAGGGATTGAACCTTAGTCAGTGACAGGGATTGAATCTCAGTCAGTGACAGGGATTGAGCCTCAGTCATTGACAGGGATTGAGCCTCAGTAAGTGACAGGAATTGAACCTCAGTCAGTGACAGGGATTGACCCTCAGTTCGTGACAGGGAATGAACATCCGTCAGTGACATGGATTGAATCTCAGTCAGTGACAGGGATTGAGCCTCAGTCAGTGACAGGGATTGAATCTCAGTAGGTGACAGGGATTTAATCTCAGTCACTGACTGAGATTGACCCACAGACAGTGACAGAGATTGAGCCTCAGTAAGTGACAGGGATTGAACCTCAGTCAGTGACAGCGATTGACCCTCAGACAGTGACAGGGATTGAATCTCAGTCAGTGACAGGGATTGAATCTCAGTCAGTGACAGGGATTGAACCTCAGTCAGTGACAGGAATTGAATCTCAATCAGTGACAGGGATTGAACCTCCGTCAGTGACAGGGATTGAACCTTAATCAGTGACAGGGATTGAATCTCAGACAGTGACAGGGATTGAATTTCAGTCTGTGACAGGCATTGAACCTCAGTCAGTGACTGGGATTGAACCTTTGTCAGTGACTGGGATTGACCCTCAGTCAGTGACAGGGATTGAATCTCAGTTAGTGACAGGGATTCAATCTCAGAAAGTGACAGGAATTGAATCTCAATTAGTGACAGGGATTGAATCTCCGTCAGTGACAGGGATTGAACCTTAGTCAGTGACAGGGATTGAATCTCAGTCAGTGACAGGGATTGAGCCTCAGTCATTGACAGGGATTGAACCTCAGGAAGTGACAGAGATTGAACCTCAGTCAGTGACAGTGATTGACCCTCAGTCAGTGACAGGGTTTGAAACTCAGTCATTGACAGGGATTGAATGTCAGACAAAGTCAGGGATTGAATCTTAGTCTGTGACAGGAATAGACCCTCAGTCAGTGACAGGGACTGAGCATCAATCAGTAACAGTGATTGAGCTTCTGTCAGTGACAGGGATTGAATCTCAATCAGTGACATGGATTGAGCCTCAGTCAGTGACAGGAATTGAACCTATCAGTGACAGCGATTGAACATGAGTCAGTGACAGCGATTGAACCTCAGTCAGAGAAAGGGATTGAACCTCAGTCTGTGACAGGGATTCAAGCTCAGTCTGTAACAGGGATTGAATCGCAGTCAGTAACAGGGATCGATCCTCAGTCAGTGAGTGGGATTGAGCCTCCATCAGTGACAGGGATTGAATTCTCAGTCAGTGACAGGGATTCAATCTCAGTTAGTGACAGGGATTCAATCTCAGTCAGAGACTGGTATTGACCCTCAGACAGTAACAGGGATTGAAACTCAGGTAGTGACCGGGATTGAGCCTTAGTCAGTGACAGGGATTGAGCCTCAGTAAGTGACAGGGATTGAATCTCAGTAAGTGACAGGGATTGAATCTCAGCCAGTGACAGGGGTTGAACCTCAGTCTGTGACAGGGATTGACTCTCAGCCAGTGACAGGGATTGAACCTCAGTCTGTGACAGGGATTGAGTCTCACTCTGTGACAGGGATTGAACCTCAGTCAGTGACACGGATTGAAAATCAGACAGTGACAGGGATTGAATCTCAGTTAGTGACAGGGATTGAACCTCACTCAGTGACAGGGATTGAATCTCAGACAGTGACAGGGATTGATCCTCAGTCAGTGACAGGGATTGAATCTCAGTCAGTGACTGGGATTGACCCTCAGACAGTGACAGAGATTGAATCTCAGTCAGTGACAGGGATTGAATCTCAGTCAGTGACAGGGATTGAACCTCAGTCATGACAGGAATTGAATCTCAATCAGTGACAGGGATTGCACCGCCGTCAGTGACAGGGATTGAATCTCAGACAGTGACAGGGATTGAATCTCAGTCTGTGACAGGCATTGAACCTCAGTCAGTGACTGGAATTGAACCTCTGTCAGTGACTGGGATTGACCCTCAGTCAGTGACAGGGATTGAATCTCAGTCAGTGACAGGGATTGAATCTCAGTTAGTGACAGGGATTCAATCTCAGACAGTGACAGGGATTGAATCTCAGTCTGTGACAGGTACTGAACCTCAGTCAGTGACTGAGATTAACCCTCAGACAGTAACAGGGATTGAATCTCAGTCAGTGACAGGGATTGAGCCTCAGTCAGTGACACGGATTGAGCCTCAGTAAGTGACAGGGATTGAACCTCAGTCAGTGACAGGGATTGACCCTCAGTCTGTGACAGGGATTGAATTTCAGCCTGTGACAGGGATTGAACCTCAGTCAGTGACAGGGATTGAATCTCAGTCAGTGACAGGGATTGAGCCTCTGTCCGTGACAGGGATTGAATCTCAGTTAGTGACAGGGATTTAATCTCATTCAGTGACTGAGATTGACCCACAGACAGTGACAGGGATTCAATCTCAGTCAGTGACAGGGATTGAATCTCAGTTAGAGACAGGGATTCAATCTCAGTCAGTGACAGGGATTGAACCCCCATCTGTGACAGGGATTGAACCTCAGTCAGTGACAGGGATAGTATCTCAGTTAGTTAAATGGGATTGAATCTCAGTCAGTGACAGGGATTGAATCTCCGTCAGTGACAGGGATTGAACCTTAGTCAGTGACAGGGATTGAATCTCAGTCAGTGACAGGGATTGAGCCTCAGTCATTGACAGGGATTGAGCCTCAGTAAGTGACAGGGATTGAACCTCAGTCAGTGACAGGGATTGACCCTCAGTTCGTGACAGGGAATGAACATCCGTCAGTGACAGGGATTGAATCTCAGTCAGTGACAGGGATTGAGCCTCAGTCAGTGACAGGGATTGAATCTCAGTAGGTGACAGGGATTTAATCTCAGTCACTGACTGAGATTGACCCACAGACAGTGACAGAGATTGAGCCTCAGTAAGTGACAGGGATTGAACCTCAGTCAGTGACAGCGATTGACCCTCAGTTAGTGACAGGGATTGAACCTCAGTCAGTGACAGGGATTGTATCTCAGTTAGTTAAATGGGATTGAATCTCAGTCAGTGACAGGGATTGAACCTCAGAAAGTGACAGGAATTGAATCTCAATCAGTGACAGGGATTGAATCTCTGTCAGTGACAGGGATTGAACCTTAGTCAGTGACAGGGATTGAATCTCAGTCAGTGACAGGGATTGAGCCTCAGTCATTGACAGGGATTGAACCTCAGGAAGTGACAGAGATTGAACCTCAGTCAGTGACAGTGATTGAATCTCAGTCAGTGACAGGGTTTGAAACTCAGTCAGTGACAGGGATTGAATGTCAGACAAAGTCAGGGATTGAATCTCAGTCTGTGACAGGAATAGACCCTCAGTCAGTGACAGGGACTGAGCATCAATCAGTAACAGTGATTGAGCTTCTGTCAGTGACAGGGATTGAATCTCAATCAGTGACATGGATTGAGCCTCAGTCAGTGACAGGAATTGAACCTCAGTCAGAGATAGGGATTGAACCTCAGTCTGTGACAGGGATTCAAGCTCAGTCTGTAACAGGGATTGAATCGCAGTCAGTAACAGGGATCGATCCTCAGTCAGTGAGTGGGATTGAGCCTCCATCAGTGACAGGGATTGAATTCTCAGTCAGTGACAGGGATTCAATCTCAGTTAGTGACAGGGATTCAATCTCAGTCAGAGACTGGTATTGACCCTCAGACAGTAACAGGGATTGAAACTCAGGCAGTGACCGGGATTGAGCCTCAGTCAGTGACAGGGATTGAGCCTCAGTAAGTGACAGGGATTGAATCTCAGTAAGTGACAGGGATTGAATCTCAGCCAGTGACAGGGGTTGAACCTCAGTCTGTGACAGGGATTGACTCTCAGCCAGTGACAGGGATTGAACCTCAGTCTGTGACAGGGATTGAGTCTCACTCTGTGACAGGGATTGAACCTCAGTCAGTGACACGGATTGAAAATCAGACAGTGACAGGGATTGAATCTCAGTTAGTGACAGGGATTGAACCTCACTCAGTGACAGGGATTGAATCTCAGACAGTGACAGGGATTGATCCTCAGTCAGTGACAGGGATTGAATCTCAGTCAGTGACTGGGATTGACCCTCAGACAGTGACAGAGATTGAATCTCAGTCAGTGACAGGGATTGAATCTCAGTCAGTGACAGGGATTGAACCTCAGTCATGACAGGAATTGAATCTCAATCAGTGACAGGGATTGCACCTCCGTCAGTGACAGGGATTGAATCTCAGACAGTGACAGGGATTGAATCTCAGTCTGTGACAGGCATTGAACCTCAGTCAGTGACTGGAATTGAACCTCTGTCAGTGACTGGGATTGACCCTCAGTCAGTGACAGGGATTGAATCTCAGTCAGTGACAGGGATTGAATCTCAGTTAGTGACAGGGATTCAATCTCAGACAGTGACAGGGATTGAATCTCAGTCTGTGACAGGTACTGAACCTCAGTCAGTGACTGAGATTGACCCTCAGACAGTAACAGGGTTTGAATCTCAGTCAGTGACAGGGATTGAGCCTCAGTCAGTGACACGGATTGAGCCTCAGTAAGTGACAGGGATTGAACCTCAGTCAGTGACAGGGATTGACCCTCAGTCAGTGACAGGGATTGAACTTCAGTCAGTGACAGGGTTTGAATCTCAGTCAGTGACAGGGATTGATTGTCAGACAAAGTCAGGGATTTGATCTCAGTCTGTGACAGGAATAGACCCTCAGTCAGTGACAGGGACTGAGCATCAATCAGTAACAGTGATTGAACCTCAGTCAGTGACAGGGATTGACCCTCAGTCAGTGACAGGGATTGAACTTCAGTCAGTGACAGGGTTTGAATCTCAGTCAGTGACAGGGATTGAATGTCAGACAAAGTCAGGGATTTGATCTCAGTCTGTGACAGGAATAGATCCTCAGTCAGTGACAGGGACTGAGCATCAATCAGTAACAGTGATTGAGCTTCAGTAGGTGACAGGGATTGAATCTCAATCAGTGACTGGGATTGAGCCTCAGTCAGTGACAGGAATTGAACCTCAGTCAGTGACAGGGATTGAACCTATCAGTGACAGCGATTGAACATGAGTCAGTGACAGCGATTGAACCTCAGTCAGAGAAAGGGATTGAACCTCAGTCTGTGACAGGGATTCAAGCTCAGTCTGTAACAGGGATTGAATCGCAGTCAGTAACAGGGATCGATCCTCAGTCAGTGAGTGGGATTGAGCCTCCATCAGTGACAGGGATTGAATTCTCAGTCAGTGACAGGGATTCAATCTCAGTTAGTGACAGGGATTCAATCTCAGTCAGAGACTGGTATTGACCCTCAGACAGTAACAGGGATTGAAACTCAGGTAGTGACCGGGATTGAGCCTTAGTCAGTGACAGGGATTGAGCCTCAGTAAGTGACAGGGATTGAATCTCAGTAAGTGACAGGGATTGAATCTCAGCCAGTGACAGGGGTTGAACCTCAGTCTGTGACAGGGATTGACTCTCAGCCAGTGACAGGGATTGAACCTCAGTCTGTGACAGGGATTGAGTCTCACTCTGTGACAGGGATTGAACCTCAGTCAGTGACACGGATTGAAAATCAGACAGTGACAGGGATTGAATCTCAGTTAGTGACAGGGATTAAACCTCACTCAGTGACAGGGATTGAATCTCAGACAGTGACAGGGATTGATCCTCAGTCAGTGACAGGGATTGAATCTCAGTCAGTGACTGGGATTGACCCTCAGACAGTGACAGAGATTGAATCTCAGTCAGTGACAGGGATTGAATCTCAGTCAGTGACAGGGATTGAACCTCAGTCATGACAGGAATTGAATCTCAATCAGTGACAGGGATTGCACCGCCGTCAGTGACAGGGATTGAATCTCAGACAGTGACAGGGATTGAATCTCAGTCTGTGACAGGCATTGAACCTCAGTCAGTGACTGGAATTGAACCTCTGTCAGTGACTGGGATTGACCCTCAGTCAGTGACAGGGATTGAATCTCAGTCAGTGACAGGGATTGAATCTCAGTTAGTGACAGGGATTCAATCTCAGACAGTGACAGGGATTGAATCTCAGTCTGTGACAGGTACTGAACCTCAGTCAGTGACTGAGATTAACCCTCAGACAGTAACAGGGATTGAATCTCAGTCAGTGACAGGGATTGAGCCTCAGTCAGTGACACGGATTGAGCCTCAGTAAGTGACAGGGATTGAACCTCAGTCAGTGACAGGGATTGACCCTCAGTCTGTGACAGGGATTGAATTTCAGTCTGTGACAGGGATTGAACCTCAGTCAGTGACAGGGATTGAATCTCAGTCAGTGACAGGGATTGAGCCTCAGTCCGTGACAGGGATTGAATCTCAGTTAGTGACAGGGATTTAATCTCATTCAGTGACTGAGATTGACCCACAGACAGTGACAGGGATTGAATCTCAGTCAGTGACAGGGATTGAATCTCAGTTAGAGACAGGGATTCAATCTCAGTCAGTGACAGGGATTGAACCCCCATCTGTGACAGGGATTGAACCTCAGTCAGTGACAGGGATAGTATCTCAGTTAGTTAAATGGGATTGAATCTCAGTCAGTGACAGGGATTGAATCTCCGTCAGTGACAGGGATTGAACCTTAGTCAGTGACAGGGATTGAATCTCAGTCAGTGACAGGGATTGAGCCTCAGTCATTGACAGGGATTGAGCCTCAGTAAGTGACAGGGATTGAACCTCAGTCAGTGACAGGGATTGACCCTCAGTTCGTGACAGGGAATGAACATCCGTCAGTGACAGGGATTGAATCTCAGTCAGTGACAGGGATTGAGCCTCAGTCAGTGACAGGGATTGAATCTCAGTAGGTGACAGGGATTTAATCTCAGTCACTGACTGAGATTGACCCACAGACAGTGACAGAGATTGAGCCTCAGTAAGTGACAGGGATTGAACCTCAGTCAGTGACAGCGATTGACCCTCAGTTAGTGACAGGGATTGAACCTCAGTTAGTGACAGGGATTGTATCTCAGTTAGTTAAATGGGATTGAATCTCAGTCAGTGACAGGGATTGAACCTCAGAAAGTGACAGGAATTGAATCTCAGTCAGTGACAGGGATTGAATCTCTGTCAGTGACAGGGATTGAACCTTAGTCAGTGACAGGGATTGAATCTCAGTCAGTGACAGGGATTGAGCCTCAGTCATTGACAGGGATTGAACCTCAGGAAGTGACAGAGATTGAACCTCAGTCAGTGACAGTGATTGAATCTCAGTCAGTGACAGGGTTTGAAACTCAGTCAGTGACAGGGATTGAATGTCAGACAAAGTCAGGGATTGAATCTCAGTCTGTGACAGGAATAGACCCTCAGTCAGTGACAGGGACTGAGCATCAATCAGTAACAGTGATTGAGCTTCTGTCAGTGACAGGGATTGAATCTCAATCAGTGACATGGATTGAGCCTCAGTCAGTGACAGGAATTGAACCTCAGTCAGAGATAGGGATTGAACCTCAGTCTGTGACAGGGATTCAAGCTCAGTCTGTAACAGGGATTGAATCGCAGTCAGTAACAGGGATCGATCCTCAGTCAGTGAGTGGGATTGAGCCTCCATCAGTGACAGGGATTGAATTCTCAGTCAGTGACAGGGATTCAATCTCAGTTAGTGACAGGGATTCAATCTCAGTCAGAGACTGGTATTGACCCTCAGACAGTAACAGGGATTGAAACTCAGGCAGTGACCGGGATTGAGCCTCAGTCAGTGACAGGGATTGAGCCTCAGTAAGTGACAGGGATTGAATCTCAGTAAGTGACAGGGATTGAATCTCAGCCAGTGACAGGGGTTGAACCTCAGTCTGTGACAGGGATTGACTCTCAGCCAGTGACAGGGATTGAACCTCAGTCTGTGACAGGGATTGAGTCTCACTCTGTGACAGGGATTGACCCTCAGACAGTGACAGAGATTGAATCTCAGTCAGTGACAGGGATTGAATCTCAGTCAGTGACAGGGATTGAACCTCAGTCATGACAGGAATTGAATCTCAATCAGTGACAGGGATTGCACCTCCGTCAGTGACAGGGATTGAATCTCAGACAGTGACAGGGATTGAATCTCAGTCTGTGACAGGCATTGAACCTCTGTCAGTGACTGGGATTGACCCTCAGTCAGTGACAGGGATTGAATCTCAGTCAGTGACAGGGATTGAATCTCAGTTAGTGACAGGGATTCAATCTCAGACAGTGACAGGGATTGAATCTCAGTCTGTGACAGGTACTGAACCTCAGTCAGTGACTGAGATTGACCCTCAGACAGTAACAGGGTTTGAATCTCAGTCAGTGACAGGGATTGAGCCTCAGTCAGTGACACGGATTGAGCCTCAGTAAGTGACAGGGATTGAACCTCAGTCAGTGACAGGGATTGACCCTCAGTCAGTGACAGGGATTGAACTTCAGTCAGTGACAGGGTTTGAATCTCAGTCAGTGACAGGGATTGAATGTCAGACAAAGTCAGGGATTTGATCTCAGTCTGTGACAGGAATAGACCCTCAGTCAGTGACAGGGACTGAGCATCAATCAGTAACAGTGATTGAGCTTCAGTAGGTGACAGGGATTGAATCTCAATCAGTGACTGGGATTGAGCCTCAGTCAGTGACAGGAATTGAACCTCAGTCAGTGACAGGGATTGAACATGAGTCAGTGACAGCGATTGAACCTCAGTCAGTGATAGGGATTGAACCTCAGTCTGTGACAGGGATTCAAGCTCAGTCTGAAACAGGGATTGAATCGCAGTCAGTGACAGGGATTGAGCCTCAATCAGTGACAGGGATCTATCCTCAGTCAGTGAGTGGGATTGAGCCTCCATCAGTGACAGGGATTGAATTCTCAGTCAGTGACAGGGATTCAATCTCAGTCAGTGACTGGCATTGACCCTCAGACAGTGACAGGGATTGAGCCTCAGTAAGTGACAGGGATTGAATCTCAGTCTGTGACAGGCATTGAACCTCAGTCAGTGACTGGGATTGAACCTTTGTCAGTGACTGGGATTGACCCTCAGTCTGTGACAGGGATTGAATCTCAGTCAGTGACAGGGATTGAGCCTTTGTCGGTGACAAGGATTGATTTTCGGTTAGTGACTGGGATTGACCCTCAGACAGTGACTGGGATTGAATCTCAGACAGTGACACGGATTGAGCCTCAGTCAGTGACAGGGTTTGAGCCTCAGTATGTGACAGGGATTGAACCTCAGTTAGTAACAGGGATTGACCCTCAGTCAGTGACAGGGATTGATCCTCCGTCAGTGACAGGGATTGAACCTCAGTCAGTGACAGGGATTTAACATTAGTCAGTGACAGGGATTGAATCTCAGACAGTGACAGGGATTGAATCTCAGTCAGTGACAGGGATTGAACCTCAGTCAGTGAAAGGGATTGTATCTCAGTTAGTTAAATGGGATTGAATCTCAGTCAGTGACAGGGATTGAACCTCAGTCATTGACAGGGATTGAATCTCAGTCAGTGACAGGGATTGAACCTCAGTCAGTGACAGGGATTGAATCTCAGTCAGTGACAGGGATTTAATCTCAGTCAGTGACTGGGATTGAGCCTCAGTCAGTGGCAGGGATTGAATCTCAGTTAGTGACCGGGATTTAATCTCAGTCAGTGACTGGGATTGACCCGCAGACAGTGACAGGGATTGACTCTCAGTCAGTGACAGGGATTGAATCGCAGTTAGTGACAGGGATTGACTCTCAGTCAGTGACAGGGATTGACTCTCAGTCAGTGACAGGGATTGAGCCTCAATCAGTGACAGGGATCTATCCTCAGTCAGTGAGTGGGATTGAATCGCAGTTAGTGACTGGGATTGACCCGCAGACAGTGACAGGGCTTGACTCTCAGTCAGTGACAGGGATTGAATCGCAGTCAGTGACAGGGATTGACTCTCAGTCAGTGACAGGGATTGAATCGCAGTTAGTGACTGGGATTGACCCGCAGACAGTGACAGGGATTGACTCTCAGTCAGTGACAGGGATTGAATCGCAGTTAGTGACAGGGATTGACTCTCAGTCAGTGACAGGGATTGACTCTCAGTCAGTGACAGGGATTGAGCCTCAATCAGTGACAGGGATCTATCCTCAGTCAGTGAGTGGGATTGAGCCTCCATCAGTGACAGGGATTGAATTCTCAGTCAGTGACAGGGATTCAATCTCAGTCAGTGACAGGGATTCAATCTCAGTCAGTGACTGGCATTGACCCTCAGACAGTGACAGGGATTGAGCCTCAGTAAGTGACAGGGATTGAATCTCAGTCAGTGACAGGGATTGAATCTCAGCCAGTGACAGGGGTTGAACCTCAGTCTGTGACAGGGATTGACTCTCAGTCTGTGACAGGGATTGAACCTCAGTCTGTGACAGGGATTGACTCTCACTCTGTGAAAGGGATTGAACCTCACTCAGTGACAGGGATTGAATCTCAGACAGTGACAGGGATTGATCGTCAGTCAGTGACAGGGATTGAATCTCTGTCAGTGACTGGGATTGACCCTCAGACAGTGACAGGGATTGAATCTCAGTCAGTGACAGGGATTGAATCTCAGTCAGTGACAGGGATTGAACCTCAGTCAGTGACAGGAATTGAATCTCAATCAGTGAAAGGGATTGAACCTCCGTCAGTGACAGGGATTGAACCTTAATCAGTGACAGGGATTGAATCTCAGCCAGTGACAGGGGTTGAACCTCAGTCTGTGACAGGGATTGACTCTCAGCCAGTGACAGGGATTGAACCTCAGTCTGTGACAGGAATTGACTCTCACTCTGTGACAGGGATTGAACCTCAGTCAGTGACACGGATTGAAAATCAGACAGTGACAGGGATTGAATCTCAGTTAGTGACAGGGATTGAACCTCACTCAGTGACAGGGATTGAATCTCAGACAGTGACAGGGATTGATCCTCAGTCAGTGACAGGGATTGAATCTCAGTCAGTGACTGGGATTGACCCTCAGACAGTGACAGAGATTGAATCTCAGTCAGTGACAGGGATTGAATCTCAGTCAGTGACAGGGATTGAACCTCAGTCATGACAGGAATTGAATCTCAATCAGTGACAGGGATTGCACCTCCGTCAGTGACAGGGATTGAATCTCAGACAGTGACAGGGATTGAATCTCAGTCTGTGACAGGCATTGAACCTCAGTCAGTGACTGGGATTAAACCTCTGTCAGTGACTGGGATTGACCCTCAGTCAGTGACAGGGATTGAATCTCAGTCAGTGACAGGGATTGAATCTCAGTTAGTGACAGTGATTCAATCTCAGACAGTGACAGGGATTGAATCTCAGTCTGTGACAGGTACTGAACCTCAGTCAGTGACTGAGATTAACCCTCAGACAGTAACAGGGATTGAATCTCAGTCAGTGACAGGGATTGAGCCTCAGTCAGTGACACGGATTGAGCCTCAGTAAGTGACAGGGATTGAACCTCAGTCAGTGACAGGGATTGACCCTCAGTCTGTGACAGGGATTGAATTTCAGTCTGTGACAGGGATTGAACCTCAGTCAGTGACAGGGATTGAATCTCAGTCAGTGACAGGGATTGAGCCTCAGTCCGTGACAGGGATTGAATCTCAGTTAGTGACACGGATTTAATCTCAGTCAGTGACAGGGATTGACCCTCAGTTCGTGACAGGGAATGAACATCCGTCAGTGACAGGGATTGAATCTCAATGACAGGGATTGAGCCTCAGTCAGTGACAGGGATTGAATCTCAGTAGGTGACAGGGATTTAATCTCAGTCACTGACTGAGATTGACCCACAGACAGTGACAGAGATTGAGCCTCAGTAAGTGACAGGGATTGAACCTCAGTCAGTGACAGCGATTGACCCTCAGTTAGTGACAGGGATTGAACCTCAGTCAGTGACAGGGATTGTATCTCAGTTAGTTAAATGGGATTGAATCTCAGTCAGTGACAGGGATTGAACCTCAGAAAGTGACAGGAATTGAATCTCAATCAGTGACAGGGATTGAATCTCTGTCAGTGACAGGGATTGAACCTTAGTCAGTGACAGGGATTGAATCTCAGTCAGTGACAGGGATTGAGCCTCAGTCATTGACAGGGATTGAACCTCAGGAAGTGACAGAGATTGAACCTCAGTCAGTGACAGTGATTGAATCTCAGTCAGTGACAGGGTTTGAAACTCAGTCAGTGACAGGGATTGAATGTCAGACAAAGTCAGGGATTGAATCTCAGCCTGTGACAGGAATAGACCCTCAGTCAGTGACAGGGACTGAGCATCAATCAGTAACAGTGATTGAGCTTCTGTCAGTGACAGGGATTGAATCTCAATCAGTGACATGGATTGAGCCTCAGTCAGTGACAGGAATTGAACCTCAGTCAGTGACAGGGATTGAACATGAGTCAGTGACAGCGATTGAACCTCAGTCAGAGATAGGGATTGAACCTCAGTCTGTGACAGGGATTCAAGCTCAGTCTGTAACAGGGATTGAATCGCAGTCAGTAACAGGGATCGATCCTCAGTCAGTGAGTGGGATTGAGCCTCCATCAGTG